>NC_091552.1:27416386-27432575 GCF_042767895.1 Penaeus vannamei | reverse complement strand
CCCTTAATAGTCATTATAATAATCATCTTAATTATTAATGTCATTTTCATTATAACAATTTAATAATGATAATGACAATAATGATAATTCTGGAAATAATAACAACAATAATAAGAATTATAATAACAATAATTTCCGTGTTATAATTACTTCTATTATTACTTCTGTTACAATTGTCGTTATTATTATTAGAAAAATCATTAGAATAGTGTCGATTATTGCTATTATTGCAATTATTAGGCAAATCATCATTATAATTATCATTGTATAATTATTATCATAATTATTATCCTAATTACTCTCATGATTATCATTATTATCGTCATGATTGATTGGGTTATTATCAAAATCATCATAATTAGCAGAATTATTGCTAAGATTATCATAATCATCCTTTAAACTCGAGAAAAGGGGGGTTTTCGACTCATCTCTGCAAAGGCTGTATTTCGCTTTCGACTTTTGGGATTTTTCTACTTTTAATCTTTTTCTTATTATAGATGGGCTTTATAATGATAATTATCATCACTATTGTTATTATCACCATCATTATCATTACTGTCATTATCGTCCTAATCACCCTTAATATAGTCATTATAATAATCATCATCTTAATTATTAATGTCATTTTCATCATTATAATTATTTTAATAATGATAATGACAATAATGATTATTCTGGAAATAATAACTGTAGAGTTAAAGATGGTTTGGTATCGTGTATTCCAACTACAGGTAATCTCCATGTGGGTCTGGCGTTAAGAAACAATGACTCTTAGGTGAGCTAAAGAGTGATTTCGTAGTCACGAGAAAAAAAACAATAAGACCACTGGCTGACAAAAAAGGCAACATAAAAAGGAGCATCCATATTATACATTTATTTCGCACAAAACTTTCCATAAGAACAAATACACAGGACAACACACCATACACTTACTTGAAAAACAGAGGCCATAGCCCGAGAAGCACCAGTCAGCCAGCTAAAAACCCAACGGTCTGTCACCACACACGAACAAAAGCCTCCCTCTAGACCGATCTGGCTTAACCTTATATACAAGTGGCTCCCGTGCTTACTGGGATTTTACCCATAATGCAATTAAATTTAGTTGTGAAATAGTGTATGGTGTGTTTAAAATAAGTAAAAAAAATACATAAAATAAAAGAACGATAAAACTATACAAAAATGGGCACATAAAATGAACAAAAGATAGGAAAGTACGAAAAAGTGAAAGAAGGGATCCGTGAGAGAAAGCGGAGAAACACGAAGGGAAAAACGAAAGAAAAACAAAGCTAAGGTGAATTAGTCGAAGACGAAAAGGCAAGAATAAAACAAGGTAAGTATAGAATATAAGGTAAGTATTGTATAAGTAGTGTTGTGTATAGTAGGAGTAATGTAGATGTAGAGGTAGATCACGGACCAGTGGGAAAGGTAAGTCAAAGGAATATAAAAACACAGGCTTATTCTTATTTTAAAAAAGGCGCAGACACATAGGAAACAGCAAAGCCACGTCATCTTGCAGGGCGGAGGAGTCCGTAGATTATCTAGAGCGACGATCCAAAATGTCAGGGGAACAGGCGGCCCGAAAGCCTACGGGATGACCCGCCTACAGCCAGGGGAAATTCACTACAACTCCCTCCCCGCCTGACTTCGGACGACTCCCTCTCGGCCTCGACGCACACAGAACGGCCACTGCCTGCTTCTGAGGACCCTAGCGTGCGGCCCGGTCCAGCCACTCTCGACTGAGCAGACAGGGTCATGCAGCATCAGAGGGGCAAGCAGAGAGGTGACGAGAGGAGTCGGTCGAAGGCCACACCACCGGATCCACGGGTCGGAAGAAGCAGCTCACGGTCACCGCGACCGTCCACGACCCTCGGAGGAACGGCTCTACACTGCGGATGGACTCAAAAGGACCGTAAAGCACAAGGAACATCACACCTGCAAGAGACTGGGATTAGTGTATGGCATTTACCGTGTTCATCCTGTATACCGTGTTCATCCAGACAGGAAGAAGGGCAACGAAGGATGAAAGCGAAGAAGGCAAAGGACGACGACCCAGCAAGCAATCACACCCAGGCTGAAAGAATAGGAAAGAGAGAATAAACCGAAAAAAATGAAATAAAATCAATGGGCCCAAAACATAAAATAAAACATAAGATAAAATGAAACTTAAAATTAAATACAAAACTTTTACATAAGAAATACAAAATGAACTTAAGAACAAACTTAAAATTAAGCTTACAATTAATGGACCTTAAAAATACAACTTAAACATAAAAACTTAAAAGTAAACTTAAAAGCTACAAACTTAAGAATTATACAGAACTAAATTACATAAAAATCAAGCACAAATTTAAGAAGCAAATATATAAACTTAAGATTAAACATAAAAAAGACCTCAAAGAAGAAGACCAACCACATGTTGGAGAGGTGTACATACATTACCATGAATACACTGCCATAAAATACAGAACCTATCATCTCGACTTGGGCTGGAAGAATACAATTCAAATTGATACACGGCACATACAATGTTAATGCACAATTTCTTATGTCATTCAACGCTGCTGATACATTAATTTTCACGCACTTATTCGTTTTCAGAGCATTTTCTATTACGATACTGAACACTTTGCACTCAACACAAAACCTCTCACTGGCACAGGCCTCCAAGCAAAAACAAAGAGGGAGACCAATCTAGGCTAACCATGGTCAGGAGATCGGCAAAAGGAAGCTAAGAGAGCAACTGCAGGATCATCCTCCGGGAGCCCGTCTAAAGGAGGAGGATCGTCCACGTCCCCATCCTCATTTAGCTCATCCTCATCTGGCAGGTGGAGTTCATCATTCGTCCTGTAAGGCCTCAGCTGATTGAGGTGGTAAATCTTCTCCTTGTAAGGAGGAGAGAGAACCCTAACCAACCGCGTTACAGGACCGGTCTTCTTGCAAATGCGAGCCGGGCCAAACCACCGGGGACCAAGAGCTCCACACCGTCCTGCTCCAGCCATGCGAGGAAGGTCTTTAAAGAGGACTAAATCACCAACCTCAGCAGCAAAGGTGGACTTGCGGGTTCGCCGATTATAATCACGGGCCCAGCCTTCTCTGGCCTGCACTGACGTCTCCACGGCAATCTCTCTAGCTCTCCTCAACCTAGCAGCAAAAGACTGTGCTGCCTCATGATCAGTCTCCTCATAATTGCTATTGCCAACAGGATAGGTGCCAATATGTCCAGTCAACAAGTAGAGAGGTTGATCACCTACTGAGCGGTGTACCACACTGTTCATGGCCAAACGAACATATGGTAAAAGTTCATCCCATTCTAAGGGAGAAGCCTCCAGAAGAGTTGCCAAGGCGTTTTTCACCACCCGATTGGTGCGTTCAATCATCCCGTTAGCTTGGGGATGGAAAGCAGTAGTGAAAATAGTTTGTACACTGGCTAACTCACACACCCTCTTAAATAAATTGTTTTAAAATTCTCGGCCATTGTCTGTTTGCAATAAACGAGGTGGCCCAAACACAGTCACGAACTGATTAATAAAAGCATCAGCCACAGTCTCTGCATCCTTGGATGGCAATGGTATCAACTGAACGTATCGGGTGAGTTGGTCTATGAAAGCCAATACATATCTATTGCCTTGGGAGGTCACTTCCAGTTCCATTAGGTCTGCAGATACCCTTTCCAGTGGGTAACTGGCCTATGGTGCAGCAGCAAGAGGAGCATGATAAGCCATACCCTTACGTTTCTGGCAAGATCGACATGTACCAACATATTCTTTGACGGCAGCCAACATGTTAGGGAAGTAAAAGTAATCCCTGAGCTTACAATATGTCCTGTAGACCCCAGGGTGACCTGCTGTTGCACTTGAATGAGCTAAATGCATGGCAGAACCCCTAAGTGTCTTTGGCACTACTAACTGATGGAGTGCTCGATCTGGGAGGTGACGAACATGGTATAAAACTCCATCTCGAAGCTCAAACTCTTCAAGAGTTAGAGGAAGGCGACGACGTGGCAAATTCCGTTCCTCTAAATATTCGATCACCTCTTTCCACAGGGGATCCTCAAGTTGGTGACGACGCAGATCGTCTGGATCGCGATTGTGCAGTTCTGTTGCAGCCACTGCACGACTCAGCTGGTCATACGTAAACTCTTTGTTTTTCTACTAAACACATAAGTCAAAGGCCTATGGTCTGTGTAAATGTAGAAGCGGCGCCCATACACATAGCAGTCGAAGGCTCGTACCCCTTCCACTACTGCAAGTGCTTCACAATCAATTGCAGGGTACCGAGTCTCGGCATCCCTAAGTTTGCGGCTGAAGTATGCAACAGGCTGCAAGCGACCCTCATCATCACTTTGCATTAAGCAAGCGCCGATTGCAACACCCGACGCATCGGTGTGGATCTCAAAGGACCTGTCAAAATCGGGCTTACTAAGAACTGGGGCTGAGATAAGTGCCGTCTTCAAGCTCTGGAAAGCAATTTCCTCCGGCTGACCCCAGGCAAACTTGGCATCCTTACGTGTCAAGCTCGTCAGTGGAGCTGCAATATTTGAATATTGTTTAATATGCTTCCTAAAGAAGCCTGTGCAACCGAGAAAGCGGCGCACTTCCTTCTGATTCCTAGGCTGAGGCATCTTTTGTATGGCAGCCACCTTATCTGGGTCAGGTTCCACACCCTTAGGTGAGATCTTAAAGCCCAAGAATTTAAATGTATCTGTTGCAAAGACACATTTCTTCCTGTTGAGCCTGAATCCTGCTTTTAAAAGGAGCGACAGAGTCTCATCTAAGTGTCTCAGATGGTCATCAAAGTTGTTGCTGTGCACCACCACATCATTTAAATAGGCAATGGTGTGCCTGCCTAAAACAGATGAAAGCACACAGTTAACAGCCCGTTGAAATGTTGAAGGGGCAGTTGCCAACCCAAATGGCAACTTTCTGAACAGAAAAAGTCTATGCCCATCTGAGAATGCAGTCTTCGGCCTATCATCTGGACTGACATCCACTGTCCAGTAGGCACTGCGAGCATCAAGAGCAGTAAACCACATGGTTCCATGGAGCTGATCAATGAGCTCATCAATGCGTGGCAATGGATAAGCATCTTGCTCAGTAATGCTGTTGAGACCTCTGTAGTCAATGCAGAAACGGGTGGACCCATCCTTCTTTCTGACGAGCACAATTGGGGAATGCCAAGGAGAGGTGGAATGCTCAATAACCCCTTGTGAGAGCATATTGTCACATTCCTTCCGTATGAACTTTTTAGAGGCTTCTGGGAGACGCCACTGCCTCACACATAGTGGACCTTCGCCATCTTTTGTTTTAATAGTATGGGATATACCAGGTACCGTCCCTAATTTACCTTGTGCATCAAATAATGCCACATACTTTACAAGTACCTGCCTGAGCTGCTGTTGTTGCTCAAGGGTGAGATGGCCCAGATCAATCTCACTTAAAAGGTCACCAAGCTCAGCATCTTTCAGCTGAACATCTTCAGGGCAGTCGGTGCTTGAACCCGACTGGTCAACCCCAACAGGTGTTTGTGTCACAACACTGCAAGGTGGGAGATCCACATCTGGCAGAAGGATGTAATCATCTGCACTCCCAAAATCTCCAACAGCATCAAAGCTGTCAAAGTCATCATCAATAAATCCCTCACCAAGTTCAAAATCATTGTCATTGCCCATGAAAAGCTCAGTCCCTAAAGCTTGCTCTTCTGCAGAATACTGGAAAGAAGTCCCAGGAATGGCAGCTTTTCTTATCTTGACACTGGTACTATTAATCATTTTGGTTTTATTTGGCACTGCACTATCAGAAACAACACCCTTGACACTCACATTAGCACTTTCACTATTAATACCACCAACACTGGCACTTTTCACGGTATCACAAACACTAACATCACTTTCATTTTGCTTATCATCAACACCTACATCTGTGCTTCCAGCCTCAAGCGAGAAAACTTGTACAATGTTTTCAACTACAGCTAACCTATGTCAATTTCTTAATTTTACAGGACGTGCAGACTCATTTACTGCCCAGACTTTAAGTCGGCCATTTTTCACCTCTTGTAGAGACCTAGGTACCACCAAGGGACACTCAATACCAGAAACCATAAGTTCCTTGGCGGCTTGCATACCCCTAGGAACGCTACACTTGACAAAACGTCCACTACGAGGCGGTACAAAAGCAGGGACAGCAACATGTGCAACCTGTGAAGCAGGTAGCGACCTTGGTTGCTTGCAATGTATCTCAACAAGAACAACCTGTAATGACTGGGAGTCAGTATACGTGACTGAAAACTTCTGACCTTGCAAGACCAAAACATCCACCTTACTATGGTCAGAAAAACACTCAAGCCTGAAGTTAAAACGTCTGAGGAGATCCATGCCCAAAAGAATATCTCCAGGAAAGGAAATACCATCCAAGATACATACTTTATGTTTAACACAAATTCGATCATTCACACGAAAACTCACCAAACTTTCACCCAAAACTGGAATGGTCTTACCAGAAACTCCTTTCACCCTTTTAAAAGATTCATTCTCACATCTTATTCCCATCTTTCCTGCAGCTATCCCCTTGACAATGGTCACCTCAGACCCCGTGTCGACAAAACACTGCGTTTTGAAGCCATTGACCATCAAAGAAACCATAGGTCGACCTGCAGGTTTCTGAAGAACCTCGTTATCGCAATCAGTGGTTGACAAGCACTTCTTTGCTCGCCAGTGACGGTGTCGCTGCCACGCCCGACCTGGCGCGATACAAAGGGACACTGCCGTGCAAAGTGACCTTGCTCACCACATGCAAAGCACTTCCTCCTTTCACTCAACACACGACACTCTGAACTATCATGCTCGTGGTTCTTGTGGTAGCGACAATACTTTCTAGGAGGATCTACCTCGGCTGCTGCAAGAACCCGTGGTCGGAAAGGCGACCTAGTAGGAGAGCTTACCCCAGGACCTTTACTTTCCCTGAGACTCCAAACTCTCTGGGTAGTCTCGACAAGATTACAAAGCTCTGCCTCTTCCTTCACCATAACTGCTTCCCTAATCCATCGAGGAAGACCTTGCAAAAAGACCCTTCTGATGAGGTCATCTGGGTCACCAATAGCACGAGGATAATCTCGTAATCCCTGGTACACCATACCTTCTAAAATTAAGTAAAAATCCATAGGTGCTTGCCCAGCTTGTAGTTTCTGACTATGAAGCACACGATAAAAATCAGATGAAGTGCCAGTCCCCCTGAACTTCTGCCTAAGTTTATCTTTAAATTCTACCCAGGAGACAATACTATCAAAGAGGGGGGAATTTACTATAAGTTCTGCTGCACCCTTACATGAAGCCTTTGCAGCTTTAATAAAGGCTACATCGGTCTGAGGTCGAGTGTGGTTCTCGACACTCCGGAGCCAGCTCTCGACCTCTTGATTACGCTTAAGGGGATGGGCAGAGCTAACCTCTGCCTTAAACTGAGGAATTGGATCCCTTTGCACCACAAACTCAACTGGGGGAGCTTCCCTGACAGAAACGGGTGTTGAAGGACGAGATATACGGGCTTCCAACTCGCTATTCTGGAAGCGCAGATTCTGAACCTCTAGGGTGAGCTGAGAGATCTTTTGAAAAAGCTCTTCCATCACTGAAATCTCTGGAAGTCTCTCGATGCCTCGGTCATCCGAATCTGGCAGGAGAGTTTGCCCTGAAGGGGAGTTCCTTCCTACCGAAGGAGCTGAAGCCGCCTCTTGGCTCGTCGAAGGGCGAGAGGGGCTGTTGTTACGACTTCCGCCGTTCCTTCGACCCATGGCTCGTGTCCGAATTGTGAAAATGTTGACACAATTATGGTCAGAACAGCTTCAACTGCAAGGCTGAACAAGACACCTAAAACACCCTCATTAAGTCTGCAAGAGCACTGTGTTACCGAATTACTCACAAGAACATACACAAAATATTCACATGCCTACAAGGGCAATCACACGGTCTCAAAACAAATTCACAAGCAAACATCAGATGCACGCTAATCTCCCTCGTAAAACATTGACACAAACGCAGGCAGAAACCAGCCAAGCGCACATCTATAAAAACACTCACTTAAAATTTCACTAAGACACACAGAATTCTCATCGACGAACTTAAAACACTTGCGCATAAGAACTAAAAACCACAATCAGAAACATTCGCTTACAAAGATCCCTAAAACAAGCATAAAACACTTGCGCATAAAAGCTCATCAAGAAAAACATCTAAAACATCCATGCACAATCATAGAAAGATCCGCTTAAAAGATCTCTTTATAACAGATAAAATACTTGCACGTAAGAGTTCACCAAAAACAAACATCCGCTTAAGAACAATACAGACATAAAACACTTAAACAGTTAAATAAAACACTCGCTTAAAGATCCACTAAAACAGGCATAAAACACTCGCTTAAAGATCCACTAAAACAGGCATAAAACACTCGCTTAAAGATTCACTAAAACACTTAAAAACACGTATCAAAAACTAATTCCTTAACAATCATGAAATCACACACGGGTCATTCAGTCTACCCGCCAGAAAGTCAAAGCTCGCACCAAAATACCGAAGATAAAACACCAGAAAAACACACAAAAACAAGACCATTTAACGCCGAAACAAACAGCCGTAAAACACCGATACATAAAACTAGAGAAAACCACTAAGCCAAATCAAGTAAAAAACAAAATAGAGGTAAAATAAATCAAAGATAAAACAGAACTAAAACAAAACAAAAACATTCTATAAAAGAAACCACAGAAACATAAAATAAATAAAAATACCATGGGTGGACAGACCGACTACGTGACTACGGGTCAAGAACTGCGCGAAGACGTAGGAGCGTCTTGGCCATAACAAGCAGTTACACTATCTTGGAGTCATTGAATGAATAAACAAAACGCCATTGCCCGCCCCTAGCCACCAAAATATAAGTTACGCTGTAGTGGATATTTGTAAACTCCGTAGAGTTAAAGATGGTTTGGTAGCGTGTATTCCAACAACAGGTAATCTCCATGTGGGTCTGGCGTTAAGAAACAATGACTCTTAGCTGAGCTAAAGAGTGATTCCGTAGTCACGAGAAAAAAACAATAAGACCACTGGCTGACAAAAAAGGTAAAATAAAAATGAGCATCCATATTATACATTTATATCGCACAAAACTTTCCATAAGAACAAATACACAGGACAATACACCATACACTTACTTGAAAAACAGAGGCCATAGCCCGAGAAGCACCAGTCAGCCAGCTAAAAACCCAACGGTCTGTCACCACACACGAACAAAAGCCTCCCTCTAGACCGATCTGGCTTAACCTTATATACAAGTGGCTCCCGTGCTTACTGGGATTTTACCCATAATGCAATTAAATTTAGTTGTGAAATAGTGTATGGTGTGTTTAAAATAAGTAAAAAAAATACATGAAATAAAAGAACGATAAAACTATACAAAAATGGGCACATAAAATGAACAAAAGATAGGAAAGTACGAAAAAGTGAAAGTAGGGATCCGTGAGAGAAAGCGGAGAAACACGAAGGGAAAAACGAAAGAAAAACAAAGCTAAGGTGAATTAGTCGAAGACGAAAAGGCAAGAATAAAACAAGGTAAGTATAGAATATAAGGTAAGTATTGTATAAGTAGTGTTGTGTATAGTAGGAGTAATGTAGATGTAGAGGTAGATCACGGACCAGTGGGAAAGGTAAGTCAAAGGAATATAAAAACACAGGCTTATTCTTATTTAAAAAAAGGCGCAGACACACAGGAAACAGCAAAGCCACGTCATCTTGCAGGGCGGAGGAGTCCGTAGATTATCTAGAGCGACGATCCAAAATGTCAGGGGAACAAGCGGCCCGAAAGCCTACGGGATGACCCGCCTACAGCCAGGGGGAATTCACTACAATAACAACAATAATAAGGATTATAATAACAATAATAGCCGTAATAAAATTACTTGTATTATTATTTCTGTTATCATTGTGGTTATTATTATTAGGAAAATCATTAGAATAGTGTTGATTATTGCTATTATTGCAATTATTAGGCAAATCATCATTATAATTATTATTGTATAATTACTATCATAATTATTGTCTTAATTACTCTCATAATTATCATTATTATCGTCATTTTTGTCATTATTTATGGGGATATCATCAAAATCATCATAATTAGCAGAATTATTGCTAAGATCATCATAATCATCCTTTAAACTCGAAAAAGGGGGTTTTCGACTCATCTCTCCAAAGGCTATATTTCGTTTGATTTCGCCGGTTTGTCGACCTTTGGGATTTTTCAACTTTTCGCCTTTTTCTTATTACAGATGGGCTTTATAATAATAATTACCATCATTATTTTCATTATCACCATCATTATTATCATTACTGTCATTATCGCCCTAATCACCCTTAATATTGTCATTATAATAATCATCATCTTAATTATTAATGTCATTTTCATCATTATAATTATTTTAATAATGATAATGACAATAATGATAATTCTGGAAATAATAACAACAATAATAAGGATTATAATAACAAAAATAGCCGTATTAAAATTACTTTTATTATTATTTCTGTAATCATTGTCTTTATTATTATTAGGAAAATCATTAGAATAGTGTTGATTATTGCTATTATTGCAATTATTTTGCAAATCATTATAATTATTATTGTATAATTATGATCATAATTACTGTCCTAATTGATCTCATAATTATCATTATTATCGTCATGATTGATGGGGTTATCATCAAAATCATCATAATTAGCAGAATTATTGCTAAGATCATCATAATCATCCTTTAAACTCGAAAAAGGGTGTTTTCGTCTCATTTCTCCAAAGGCTATATTTCGCTAGATTTCGCCGGTTTTTCGACTTTTGGGATTTTTCTACTTTTAGATTTTTTTATTATGGATGGGCTATCAAATGATAATTATCTTTATTGTCATTATCATCATCAATATTATCATAACTGTCATTATCGCTCTAATCACCCTTAATAGTCATTATAATAATCATCATCTTAATTATTAATGCCATTTTCATTATAATTGTTTTAATAATGATAATGACAATAATGATAATTCTGGAAATAATAACAACAATAATAAGGATTATAATAACAATAATATCCGTGTTATAATTACTTCTATTATTATTTCTGTTACAATTGTCGTTATTATTATTAGAAAAATCATTAGAATAGTGTTGATTATTGCTATTATTTCAATTATTAAGCAAATCATCAGTATAATTATCATTGTATAATTACTATCATAATTATTGTCCTAATTACTCTTATATTTATCATTATTATCGTCATTATTGTCATCACTGATTTGGTTATCATCAAAATCATGATAATTAGCAGAATTATTGCTCAGATCATCATAATCATCCTTTAAACTCGAAAAATGGGGGTTTTCGACTCACCTCTCCAAACGCTATATTTCGCTAGATTTCGCCGGTTTTTCGACTTTTGTGATTTTTCTACTTATAGCCCTTTTCTTATAAAAGATGGGCTTTATAATGATAATTATCATCATTATTGTCATTATCACCATCATTATTATCATTACTGTCATTATCTCCCTAATCACCCTTAATAGTCATTATAATAATCATCATCTTAATTATTAATATCATTTTCATTACAATTATTTTAATAATGATAATGACAATAATGATAATTCTGGAAATAATAACAACAATAATTAGGATTATAATAACAATAATAGCCGTATTAAAATTACTTCTATTATTATTTCTTTTATCATTGTGGTTATTATTAATAGGAAAATTATTAGATTAGTGTTGATTATTGCTATTATTGCAATTATTAGGCAAATCATCATTATATTTATCATTGTATAATTATTATCATAATTATTGTCCTAATTACTCTCATAATTATCATTATTATCGTCATTATTGTCATTGATGATAGGGGTATCATCAAAATCATCATAATTAGCGGAACTATTGCTAAGATCATCATAATCATCCATTAAACTCGAAAAAAAAAGGGTTTTCCACTCATCTCTCTAAAGGCTGTATTTCGCTAGATTTCGCCGGTTTTTCGACTTATGGGATTTTTCTACTTTTAGCCTTTTTCTTATTATAGATGGGCTTTCTAATTATAATTAACATCATTATTGTCATTATCATCATCATTATTATCATTACTGTCATTATCGCCCTAATCACCCTTAATAGTCATTATAATAATCATCTTAATTATTAATGTCATTTTCATCATTATAACTATTTTAATAATGATAATGACAATAAAGATAATTCTGGAAATAATAACAAATATCAGAAGGATTATAATAACAATAATTTCCGTGTAATAATTACTTCTATTATTACTTCTGTTACAATTGTCGTTATTATTATTAGGAAAATCATTAGAATAGTGTCGATTATTGCTATTATTGCAATTATTAGGAAAATCATCATTATAATTATCATTGTATAATTATTATCATAATTATTGTCCTAATTACTCTCATAATAATCATTATTATCGTCATGATTGATGGGGTTATCATCAAAATCATCATATTAGCAAAATTATTGCGAAGACCATCATAATCATCCATTAAACTCGAAAAAAAAAGGGTTTTCCACTCATCTCTCTAAAGGCTGTATTTCGCTAGATTTCGCCGGTTTTTCGACTTATGGGATTTTTCTACTTTTAGCCTTTTTCTTATTATAGATGGGCTTTCTAATTATAATTAACATCATTATTGTCATTATCATCATCATTATTATCATTACTGTCATTATCGCCCTAATCACCCTTAATAGTCATTATAATAATCATCTTAATTATTAATGTCATTTTCATCATTATAACTATTTTAATAATGATAATGACAATAAAGATAATTCTGGAAATAATAACAAATATCATAAGGATTATAATAACAATAATTTCCGTGTTATAATTACTGCCATTATTATTTCTGTTATCATTGTCGTTATTATTATTAAGAAAATCATTAGAATAGTGTCGATTATTGCTATTATTGAGATTATTAGGCAAATCATCATTATATTTATCATTATATAATTATTATCATAATTATTGCCCTACTTACTCTCATGACTTTGATTATTATCGTCATTATTGTCATTATTGATGGGGTTATCATCATAATTAGCAGGATTATTGCTAAGATCATCATAATCATCCTTTAAACTCGAAAAAAGGGGTTTTCGACTCATCTCTACAAAGGCTGTATTTCGTTAGATTTCGCCGTTTTTTCGACTTTTGAGATTTTTCTACTTTTAGCCTTTTTCTCATTATAGATGGGCTTTATAATGATAATTATCATCATTATTGTCATTATCATCATCATTATTATCATTACTGTCATTATCGCCCTAATCACCCTTGATATAGTCATTATAATAATCATCATCTTAATCATTAATGTCATTTTCATCATTATAATTGTTTTAATAATGATAATGACAATAATGATAATTCTGGAAATAATAACAACAATAATAAGGATTATAATAACAATAATAGCCTTGTTATAATTACTTCTATTTTTATTTCTGTTACAATTGTCGTTATTATTATTAGGAAAATCATTAGAATAGTGTCGATTATTGCTATTATTGCAATAATTCGGCAAATCATCATTATAATTATTATTGTATTATTATCATAATTATTGTCCTAATTACTCTCATAATTATCAGTATTATCGTCATTATTGATTGGGTTATCATCAAAATCATCATAATTAGCAAAGGCTAATTATTAATATCAATTTCATTATAATTACTTTAATAATGATAATCACAATAATGATAATTCTGGAAATAATAACAATAATAAAGATTATAATAACAATAATAGCCGTATTAAAATTACTTCTATTATTATTTCTGTTATCATTTTGGTTATTATTATTAAGAAAATTATTAGAATAGTGTTGATTATTGCTATTATTGCAATTATTAGGCAAATCATCATTATAATTATCATTGTATAATTATTATCATAATTATTGTCCTAATTACTCTCATAATTATCATTATTATCGTCATTATTGTCATTATTGATGGGGTTATCATCAAAATCATCATAATTAGTAGAACTATTGGTAAGATCATCATAATCATCCTTTAAACTCGAAAAAGGGGTTTTCGACTCATCTCTCCAAAGGCTGTTTTTCGCTAGATTTTGCCGGTTATTCGGCTTTTGGGATTTTTCTACTTTTAGCCTTTTTCTCATTATAGATGGGCTTTATAATGATAGTTATCATCATTAATGTCATTATCATCATCATTATTATCATTACTGTCATTATCGCCCTAATCACCCTTAATATAGTCAAAATAATCATCATCTTAATTATTAATGTCATTTTCATCATTATAATTATTTTAATAATGATAATGACAATAATGATAATTCTGGAAGAAATAACAACAATAATAAGGATTTTAATAACAATAATAGCCGTATTAAAATTACTTCTATTATTATTTCTGTTATCATTGTGGTTATTATTATTAGGAAAATCATTAGAATAGTGTTGATTATTGCTATTATTGCAATTATTAGGCAAACCATTATAATTATCATTGTATAATTATCATAATTGTTGTCCTAATTACTCTCATAGTTATCATTATTATCGTCATTATTGTCATCATTGATTTGGTTATCATCAAAATCATGATCATTAGCAGAATTATTGCTCAGATCATCATAATCATCCTTTAAACTCGAAAAAAGGGGGTTTTCGACTCATCTCTCCAAAGACTATATTTCACTAGATTTCGCCGTTTTTTTCGACTTTTGAGATTTTTCTACTTTTAGCCTTTTTCTCATTATAGATGGGCTTTATAATGATAATTATCATTATTGTCATTATCCCCATCATTATTATCATTACTGTCATTATCGCCCTAATTTAGTTTGGGTATGCGGGGCCTAGTCACAACAGCCGTTCCTCTGCATCCTGCTCACTTCCTCCCGGTCTCCGACTTCTTGTGTATTCATTTCCAACCCTCTTTCCTCTCGAAAAAAGGGGGAAACATCGACCAGTATGTTTTCTTCCGATGTCTCTGTGTTCCCTTTTCTCTGGAAAAAGGGAAAGAGATAATTTTGGGAGACAACTGTATATATGTTCTTAGGTGGCCTTCGTTTTCTGTTGGTTGGTTCTTTACCCTCCGTTCTAGCTCATGATAGTTTTTCACTGGGCTCAGTACTCATAAATATGTTTGTGGTTATTGCCTTATAGTTCATTAAACACCTTTTATTCCCGCTCTAATTATTATTATTATTATTATTATTATTATTATTATTATTATTATTATTATTTATTATTCACATTCTTCTTCTCATTATTATTATTATTATTATTATAATTATTATTATTATTCATATTATTATTATTATCTTATATACACTTATATATATGTACACGCATACGTCCTTATTTTCACTTATACACACTTTATATATACATATACTCACACATATATATTATTCATATTATTCATATTATTCATGTTATTCATATTCATATTATTCATATTTTTCATGTTATTCATATTCATATTATTCATATTATTCATATTGTGCGTATCCTTCATATCCTAACCTAACCTAACCTATCCACAGACAGGAAAGCCCCTCCCACCTCCCGGAAGGAAGGAAAAGGACAGCGAGGAAGCGGACAGCCAAACAGCCACACAGGGGAAGAACAAAGGGAAGTTATACACATCGCGGGCGCACAAGGACGCGCGACGTCGCATGAACTGCCCCCCCCCCCCTTCCCCTAGCTGTTCCGCCGCCCAAAAGGAATAACAATAACAATAATATGAATAATAATGATAATAATAATAATAATAATAATAATAATAATAATAATAATAATAATAATAATAATAATAATAATAACAATAATAATAATAATAATAACAATATATGAATAGTAAGAATAATATGAATAATATGAATAATTTGAATAATATGAATAATATGAATAATATGGATAATATGTACATATAAAAGATATGAATAATATGGATGTTTTGAATATATGAATAATACGATTGATATGAATAATATGAACAACATGAATAATACGAATGATATGGATAAAATGAATATAAAGAATAATATGAATAATATGAATAACATGAGGAATATATATGGGAGA
>NC_091552.1:27393537-27415886 GCF_042767895.1 Penaeus vannamei | reverse complement strand
TATTGCTATTATTGCAATTATTAGGCAAATCATTATAATTATCAATTTATAATTATGATCATAATTATTGTCCTAATTGCTTTCATAATTATCATTATTATCGTCATTATTGTCATCATTGATTCGGTTATCATCAAAATCATGATAATTAGCAGAATTATTGCTAAGATCATCATAATCATCCTTTAAACTCGAAAAAGGGGGGTTTTCGACTCATCTCTCCAAATGCTGTATTTCGCTAGAATTCGCTGATTTTTCGACTTTTGGGATTTTTCTACTTTTAGCCTTTTTCTTATAGATGGGCTTTATAATAATCACCATCATTATCGTCATTATCATCATCATTATTATCATTACTGTCATTATCGCCCAAATCACCCTTAATATAATCATTATAATAATCATCTTAATTATTAATGTCATTTTCATCATTATAATTATTTTAATAATGATAATGACAATAATGATAATTCTGGAAATAATAACAACAATAATAAGGATTATAATAACAATAATAGCCCTATTATAATTAATTCTTTTATTATTTCTGTTATCCTTGTCGTTATTATTATTAGGAAAAAAAAATAGTGTTCATTATTGCTATTATTGCAATTATAAGGCAAATCATTATAATCATCATTGTATAATTACTATCATGATTATTGTCCTAATTACTCTCATAATTATCATTATTATCGTCATTATTGTCATTATTGATGGGGTTATCATGAAAATCATGATAATTAGCAGAATTATTACTAAGATCATCATAATCATCCTTTAAACTCGAAAAAGGGGGGTTTTAGACTCATCTCTCCAAAGGCTTTATAATGATAATTATCATCATTATTGTCATTATCACCATCATTATTATCATTACTGTCATTATCGCCCTAATCACCCTTAATATAGTCATTATAATAATCATAATCTTAATTATTAATGTCATTTTCATCATTATGATTGTTTTAATAATGATAATGACAATAATGGTAATTCTGGAAATAATAACAACAATAATAAGGATTATAATAACAAAAATAGCCGTATTAAAATTACTTCTATTATTATTTATGTTATCATTGTAGTTATTATTATTAGGAAAATCATTAGAATAGTGTTGATTATTGCTATTATTGCAATTATTAGGCAAATCATCATTATAATTATCGTTGTATAATTATTATCATAATTATTGTCCTAATTACTCTCATAATTATCATTATTATTTATGTCATTTTCATCATTATAATTATTTTAATAATGATAATGACAATAATGATAATTCTGGAAATAATAACAACAATAATAAGGATTATAATAACAATAATTGCCGTGTTATAATTCCTTATACTATTATTTCTGTTATCATTGTCGTTATTATTATTAGGAAAATCATTAGAATAGTGTTGATTATTGCTATTATTGCAATTATTAGGCAAATCATCATTGTAATTATTATTGTATAATTATTATCATAAATATTGTCTTAATTACTCTCAAAATTATCATTATTATCGTCATTATTGGCATTATTGATGGGGTTATCATCAAAATCAACATAATTAGCAGAATTATACCTGAGATCATCATAATCATCCTTTAAATTCGAAAAAGGGTGTTTTCGACTAATCTCTCTAAAGGCTATATTTCGTTTGATTTCACCGGTTTTTCGACTTTTGGGATTTTTCTACTTTTAGCCTTTTTCTTATTACAGATGGGCTTTATAATAATAATTACCATCATTATTGTCATCACCATCATTATTATCATTACTGTCATTATCGCCCTAATCACCCTTAATATAGTCATTATAATAATCATCTTAATTATTAATGTCATTTTCATCATTATAATTATTTTAATAATGATAATGACAATAATGATAATTCTGGAAATAATAACAACAATAATAAGGATTATAATAACAAAAATAGCCGTATTAAAATTACTTCTATTATTATTTCTGTTATCATTGTCGTAATTATTATTAGGAAAATCATTAGAATAGTGTTGATTATATCTATTATTGCAATTATTAGGCAAATAATCATTATAATTATCATCGTATAATTATTATCATAATCATTGTCCTAATTACTCTCATAATTATCATTATTATCATGATTATTGTCATTATTGATGGGGTTATCATCATAATTAGCAGAATTATTGCTAAGATCATCATAATCATCCTTTAAACTCGAAAAAAGGGGTTTTCGACTCATCTCTGCAAAGGCTGTATTTCGCTAGATTTCGCCGGTTTTTCGACTTTTTAGATTTTTCTACTTTTAGCCTTTTTCTCATTATAGATGGGCTTTATAGTAATTATCATCATTATTGTCATTATCATCATTATCATTACTGTCATTATTGCCCTAATCACCCTTAATATAGTCATTATAATAATCAGTATCTTAATTATTTAGGTCATTTTCATCATTATAATTATTTTAATAATGATAATTCTGGAAATAATAACAATAATAAGGATTATAATAACAATAATTGCCGTGTTATAATTCTATTATTATTTATTATTGTCGTTATTATTATTAGGAAAATCATTAGAATAGTGTTGATTATTGCTATTATTGCAATTATTAGGCAAATCATCATTGTAATTATTATTGTATAATTATTATCATAATTATTGTCTTAATTACTCTCATAATTATCATTATTATCGTCATTATTGTCATTATTGATGGGGTTATCATCAAAATCATCATAATTAGCAGAATTATTGCTCAGGTCATCATAATCATCCTTTAAACTCGAAAAATGGGGTTTTACGACTCATCTCTCCAAAGGCTATATTTCGCTAGAGTTCGCCGGTTTTTCGACTTTTGGGATTTTTCTACTTTTAGCCTTTTTCTTATTATAGATGGGCTTTATAATGGTAATTGTAGCGGGGCGTAGACCCAGTAGACTTTAAGTTGTCTGGTTGAGTCTGGGCTCAACCGAGAATATAGAGTTTTTGCTCAAGGGAAAGATTCGTCTGCAGTGAACAGATGTAAGGTTCCAGGCCTACGGTACGCTGCCACCACCCGATTATTAGGTTCGGGAACCGTGTATGTCGTGTAAGTGGGTGTGGGTGTTGTATCAGAGAAGGGTGGAAAGAAAGTACAGAATGTGTGTGCTGAATGTTGGATGTGTAAGTGTGTAGATGTGAAAAGGGAGATAGCGTAGGCTGAGCGTCTGCGTGGACGTGTTTGGAAGAAAAAAAGCAAGATCATAGAATTCTTCTTCTTCCCTTCGGTTTGAGCATCCGCCTGCTGGGAGCGGGAACACAGAGATAGTTAAATGAATCTGTTCTTTTGATATCAGCTTAATATTTTCTGATTTATCTAGCCTTTTTACAGCCTTTCAAGGATTGCGTGATGTCAGAGCAACCAGCGATGTGCTGTTTAGGAGACCCGAGTCCGAGAAAGATTTAGGCATCTAACCTTGGACAGAACCAGAACTTTAGTGGTGGTATAAATTATTCTGACTGGAGTTGAGTAAAAGCTCTAAGATGGTACGATGTTTATTTAGAGAGCAAGTTACACTCACTAGGGAATTACAGGCATTTTTCAGTCATGAAAAGTAGACAAAGGTGTGTACATCACCAATTTATCACAGCGGAGGTGATGCACGAGAAATTAACACCAGATAAACTTACCACGATATAAAAAAATGTCTTCCCTAAGTTGGCGTCCCAACTCCAGAAGTACTGTTACTAGAGGGTCAGCATAAAAACATCAAAGTCCCTAAATTACGTTAAACTGTTAACATCCAACCCAAATGGAGGTTAACTGTTAAAGCAAAGCTAATGCTGACGGATACTTAGTAAGAGTACTTGTGTAAACAGTGAACAAAAGAATTAAGCAATAACTCAATAAGAAGGCTGAACTGGCAAAGTCAATGAAGGGACTAGTCACGAAGACTGCCTGAACACCCACAAGGTCAGACAGGAATCAGCCGAAACAACAAACGAAAACAACAAAAATCACGTATCATGTGATAAGGGCTCTTTATCAGGAGATACGGATCACCAAAGTCTGCCTGATCACCCACAAGGTCAGGCAGAAATCAACAGAAACATATATCAAACAAAATATATATATATAAAAAAAAAGATCCTGCTAACGATCTTTATCCCCGGAGGTACGGATCCTCAAGCAGGGACGAAAGGAAACATTAACATTAACTTTAAAAAATATATATGTACAGGAGGTATGACTCCTAAAGTACGAACGAAATAAAACTAAGTAATAACTTAGTCGTAAAAAGGGAAAGTCATACTGGAGGGACAATCACAAAGGGCTGCTTGATTACCCACAAGATCAAGCGGAAATCAATAAACAAGCATTAAGCGAAACAAAACAAATCGACGATAAAGTACGTAAATGTACTTAAAAAGATCTTTTATTCCAGGAGGTACGGATCCTCAGGCAGGAATGAAAAGAAACTAAGTGATAACTTAGTTGTTGAATACACTGGAGGTACGGATCCTCAAGCAGTGTTTCTTTAAATCACTTGGTCCTAATGCTCTCAAACACTGGGAAATACGCAAAAATGTCATGGGACTTCACGAAAGAGTGCACCCTGCAGATGATAATGCAGCATGTCACGCTAAAGTCCAAAAGAGACCAGTCGTCTCCTACACACAACCAGCAACCACTTAGCTTTGAGGAGATACTCAGCAATCCTGGTAAATCCGTGCGCGAAGTATATCCCAGGGTAAATCCGAGCGAGAGCACAACACAGGTAAAATTGTAACCGCGAAGGACCAAAGTGCGGGACAGAGGTCAGGACCGAAGTTCTCTTCCTTCCCCCTACCACGAGTACTTATACCCCGAAAGAAACCCCCAGGCCAAGCCCCAGGCATGGCGCGAAAGAAGAATATAGGCAAAAGAGGTGACTGAAGACCAAGCCGATAGTTGGACAATCCAAACAACCGAGACGAGAGAGGGAAGGGGAAAAACAAAAAAGAAGCAGGGTAACGACCGTCACCTCAATCGGTGGTTATCGCGAGAATTTGGAGACGTCGACAAAAGGAAAGAACATTAGAAAAAATAAAAACAGGAAAGGATACGGAGAAAATCCGATAATAAACAGTTGTCTTAAAAACTGTGAACTTCGGCCAAAACATATCAACAATAATTAGATTAAAAAAAAAAAAAAAATAGCTATTTTAGCTTGGCGACTTCAACTGGAGATGATATCATCCTTCGAGTCGGGACGTACGCAGCCGTACACTACAATAATTATCATCACTATTGTCATTATCACCATCATTATTATCATTACTGTCATTATCGCCCTAATCACCCTTAATATAGTCATTATAATAATCATCTTAATTATTAATGCCATTTTCATTATAATTATTTTAATAATGATAATGAAAATAATGATAATTCTGGAAATAATAACAACAATAATAAGGATTATAATAACAATAATTGCCGTGTTAAAATTACTTCTATTATTATTTCTGTTATCATTCTCGTTATTATTATTAGGAAAAAAGGAATAGTGTTGATTATTGCTATTATTGCAATTATTAGGCAAATCGTCATTATAAGTATCATTGTATAATTACTATCATAATTATTGTCTTAATTATTCTCATAATTATGATTATTATTATCATTATTGTCATTATCCCCATCATTATTATCATTACTGTCAATATCGCCCTAATCACCCTTAATATCGTCATTATAATAATTATCTTAATTATTAATGTCATTTTCATCAATATAAATATTTTAATAATGATAATGACAATAATGGTAATTCTGGAAATAATAACAACAATAATAAGGATTATAATAAAAATAATAGCTGTATTAAGATTACTTCTATTATTATTTCTGTTATCATTGTGGTTATTATTATTATTAGGAAAATCATTAGAATAGTGTTGATTATTGCTATTATTGCAATTATTTGGCAAATCATCATTATAATTATTATTGTATAATTACTATCATAATTATTGTCCTAATTACTCTCATAATTATCATTATTATCGTCATTATTGTCATTATTGATGGGGTTATCATCAAAATCATCATAATTAGCAGAGTTATTGCTAAGATCATTATAATCATCCTTTAAACTCGACTTTTGGGATTTTTCTACTTTAAGCCTTTTTCTTATTATAGATTGGCTTTTTAATAATTAACATCATTATTTTCATTATCACCATCATTATTAGCATTACTGTCATTATCGCCGAAATCACCATTAATATAATCATTATAATAATCATCATCTTAATTATTAATGTCATTTTCATCATTATTATTATTTTAATAATGATAATGACAATAATGATAATTCTGGAAATAATAACAACAATAATAAGGATTATAATAACAATAATAGCCGTATTAAAATTACTTCTATTACTATTTCTGTTATCATTGTCGTTATTATTATTAGGAAAAACAGAATAGTGTTGATTATTGCTATTATTGCAATTATTAGGCAAATCATTATAATCATCATTGTATAATTACTATAATAATTATTGTCCTAATTACTCTCATAATTATCATTATTATCGTCATTATTGTCATTATTGATGGGTTTATCGTCATAATTAGCAGAATTATTGCTAAGATCATCATAATCATTCTTTAAACTCGAAAAAAGGGGTTTTCGACTCATCTCTGCAAAGGCTGTATTTCGCTAGATTTTGCCAGTTTTTAGCCTTTTTCTCATTATAAATGGGCTTTGTAATGATAATTATCATCATTATTGTCATTATCATCATCATTATTATCATTACTGTCATTATCGCCCTAATCACCCTTAATATAGTCATTATAATAATCATCATCTTAATTATTAATGTCATTTTCATCATTATAATCATTTTAATAATGATAATGACAATAATGATAATTCTGGAAATAATAACAACAATAATAAGGATTATAATAACAATAATTGCCGTGTTATAATTACTTCTATTATTATTTCTGTTACAATTGTCGTTATTATTATTAGGAAAATCATTAGAATAGTGTCGATTATTGCTATTATTGCAATTATTAGGCAAATCATCATTATAATTATCATTGTATAATTATTATCATAATTATTGTCTTAATTACTCTCATAATTATCATTACTATCGTCATTATTGTCATTATTTAATGGGTTATCATCAAAATCATCATAATTAGCAGAATTATTTCTATGATCATCATAATCATCTTTTAAACTCGAAAACAGAGGAGTTTTCGACTCATCTCTGCAAAGGCTGTATTTCGCTAGAATTCGCCGGTTTCTCGACTTTTAGGATTTTTCTACTTTTAGCCTTTTTCTTATTACAGATGGGCTTTATAATAAAAATTACCATCATTATTGTCATTATCACCATCATTATTATCATTACTGTCATTATCGCCCTAATCACCCTTAATATAGTCATTATAATAATCATCTTAATTATTAATGTCATTTTCATCATTATAATTATTTTAATAATGATAATGACAATAATGATAATTCTGGGAATAATAACAACAATAATAAGGATTATAATAATATTAGCCGTGTTATAATTACTTCTTTTATTATTTGTTATCATTGTCGTTATTATTATTAGGATAATCATTAGAATAGTGTTGATTATTGCTATTATTGCAATTATTAGGCAAATCATTATAATTATTATTGTATAACTATCATCATAATTATTGTCCTAATTACTCTCATAGTTATCATTATTATCGTCATTATTGTCATTATTGATGGGGTTATCATCAAAATCATCATAATTAGCAGAAATATTGCTAAGTTCATCATAATCATTTTTTAAACTCGAAAAAGGGGGTTTTCGACTCATCTCTCCAAAGGCTATATTTCGCTAGATTTCGCCATTTTTTCGACTTTTTAGATTTTTCTACTTTTATCCTTTTTCTCATTATAGATGGGCTTTCTAATGATAATTATCATCATTATTGTCATTATCATCATCATTATTATCATTACTGTCATTATCGCCCTAATCACCCTTAAAATAGTCATTATAATAATCATCTTAATTATTAATGTCATTTTCATCATTATAATTATTTTAATGATGATAATGACAATAATGATAATTCTGGAAATAATAACAACAATAATAAGGATCATAATAACAATAATAGCCGTATTAAAATTACTTGTATTATTATTACTGTTATCATTGTCGTTATTATTATTAGGAAAAGCAGAATAGTGTTGATTATTGTTATTATTGCAATTATTAGGAAAATCGTCATTATAAGTATCATTGTATAATTACTATCATAATTGTTGTCCTAATTACTCCCATAATCATGATTATTATCGTCATTATTGTCATTACTGATGGGGTTATCATCAAAATCATCATATTTAGCAGAATTATAGCTAAGATCATCATAATCATCCTTTAAACTAGAAAAAAGGGGTTTTCGACTCATCTCTGCAAAGGCTGTATTTCGCTAGATTTCGCCAGTTTTTCGACTTATGGGATTTTTCTACTTTTAGCCTTTTTCTCATTATTGATGGGCTTTCTAATGATAATTATCATTATTGTCATTATCATCATCATTATTATCATTACTATCGCCCTAATCACCCTTGATATAGTCATAATAATCATCATCTTAATTATTTAGGTCATTTTCATCATTATAATTATTTTAATAATGATAATGACAATAATGATAATTCTGGAAATAATAACAACAATAATAAGGATTATAATAACAATAATAGCCGTGTTATAATTACTTCTATTATTATCTCTGTTATCATTGTGGTTATTATTATTAGGAAAATCATTAAAATAGTGTTGATTATTGCTATTATTGCAATTATTGGGCAAATCATCATTATAATTATCATTGTATAATTATTATCATAATTATTGTCCTAATTACTCTCATAATTATCATTATTATCGTCATTATTGTCATTATTCATGGGATTATCATCAAAATCATCATAATCATCCTTTAAACTCGAATAAAAGGGCTTTTCGACTCATCTCTGCAAAGGCTGTATTTCGCTAGATTTCGCCGTTTTTTCGACTTTTGAGATTTTTCTACTTTTAGCCTTTTTCTCATTATAGATGGGCTTTATAATGATAATTATCATTATTGTCATTATCATAATCATTATTATCATTACTGTCATTATCGCCCTAATCACCCTTAATATAGTCATTATAATAATCATCATCTTAATTATTAATGTCATTTCATCATTATAATTATTTTAATAATGATAATGACAATAATGATAATTGTGGAAATAATAACAACAATAATAAGTATTATAATAACAATAATAGCCGTGTTATAATTACTTCTATTATTATTTCTGTTATCATTGTCGTTATTATTATTAGGAAAATCATTAGAATAGTGTCGATTATTGCTATTATTGAGATTATTAGGCAAATCATCATTATATTTATCATTATATAATTATCATCATAATTATTGCCCTACTTACTCTCATTATTATCGTCATTATTGTCATTATTGAATGGGTTATCATCAAAATCATCATAATTAGCAGAACTATTGCTAAGATCATCATAATCATACTTTAAACTCGAAAAAATGGGTTTTCAACTCATCTCTCCAAAGGCTGTATTTCCTTAGATTTCGCCGGTTTTTCGACTTTTGAGATTTTTCTACTTTTAGCCTTTTTCTCATTATCGATGGGCTTTATAATGATAATTATCATCATTATTGTCATTATCATCATCATTATTATCATTACTGTCATTATCGCCCTAATCACCCTTAATATAGTCATTATAATAATCATCATCTTAATTATTAATGTCATTTTCATCATTATAATTATTTTAATAATGATAATGACAATAATGATAATTCTGGTAATAATAACAACAATAATAAGGATTATAATAACAATACTAGCCGTGTTATAATTACTTCTTTTATTATTTCTGTTATCATTGTCGTTATTATTATTAGGAAAATCATTAGAATAGTGTTGATTATTGCTATTATTGCAATTATTAGGCAAATCATTATAATTATTATTGTATAATTATGATCATAATTATTGTCCTAATTGCTTTCATAATTATCATTATTATCGTCATTATTGTCATCATTAATTCGGTTATCATCAAAATCATGATAATTAGCAGAATTATTGCTAAGATCATCATAATCATCCTTTAAACTCGAAAAAGGGGGGTTTTCGACTCATCTCTCCGAAGTCTGTATTTCGCTAGAATTCGCCGGTTTTTCGACTTTTGGGATTTTTCTACTTTTAGCCTTTTTCTTATTACAGATGGGCTTTATAATAATAATTACCATCATTATTGTCATTATCACCATCATTATTATCATTACTGTCATTATCGCCCTAATCACCCTTAATATAGTCATTACAATAATCATCATCTTAATTATTAATGTCATTTTCATCATTATAATTATTTTAATAATAATGATGACAATAATGATAATTCTGGAAATAATAACAACAAAAATAAGGATTATAATAAAATTAATAGCCGTGTTATAATTACTTCTATTATTATTTCTGTTATTATTGTCGTTATTATTATTAGGAAAATCATTAGAATAGTGTTGATTATTGCTATTATTGCAATTATTAGGCAAATCATCATTATAATTATCATTGTATAATTATTATCATAATCATATTACTCTCATAATTTTCATTATTATCATCATTATTGTCATTATTGATGGGGTTATCATCATAATTAGCAGAATTATTGCTAAGATTATCATAATCATTCTTTAAACTCGAAAAAAGGGGTTTTCGACTCATCTCTGCAAAGGCTGTATTTCGTTAGATTTCGCCTTTTTTTCGACTTTTAAGATTTTTCTACTTTTAGCTTTTGTCTCATTATAGATGGGCTTCCTAATGATAATTATCATTATTGTCCTTATCATTATCATTATTATCATTACTGTCATTATCGCCCTAATCACCCTTAATATAGTCATTATATTAATCATCATCTTAATTATTAAAGTCATTTTCATCATTATAATCATTTTAATAATGATAATGACAATAATGATAATTCTGGAAATAATAACAACAATAATAAGGATTATAATAACAATAATTGCCGTGCTATAATTACTTCTATTATTATTTCTGTTACAATTGTCGTTATTATTATTAGGAAAATCATTAGAATAGTTTCGATTATTGCTATTATTGCAATTATTAGGCAAATCATCATTATAATTATCATTGTATAATTATTATCATAATTATCATCATTATTGTCATTATCATCATCATTATTATCATTACTGTCATTATCGCCCTAATCACCCTTAATATAGTCATTATAATAATCATCATCTTAATTATTGAAGTCATTTTCATCATTATAATTATTTTAATAATGATAATGACAATAATGATAATTCTGGTAAAAATAACAAGAATAATAAGGATTATAATAACAATAATTTCCGTGTTATAATTACTTCTATTATTACTTCTGTTACAATTGTCGTTATTATTATTAGAAATATCATTAGAATAGTGTTGATTATTGCTATTATTGCAATTATTAGGCAAATCATCATTATAATTATCATTGTATAATTATTATCATAATTATTATCCTAATTACTCTCATAATTATCATTATTATCGTCATGATTGATTGGGTTATCATCAAAATCATCATAATTAGCAGAGTTATTGCTAAGATCATCATAATCATCCTTTAAACTAGAAAAAGGGGTTTTTCGACTCATCTCTGCAAAGGCTGTATTTCGCTAGATTTTGCCAGTTTTTCGACTTTTAAGATTTTTCTACTTTTAGCCTTTTTCTAATTATAGATGGGCTTTATAATGATAATTATCATCATTATTGTCATTATCACCATCATTATTATCATTACTGTCATTATCGCCCTAATCAACCTTAATATAGTCATTATAATAATCATCATCTTAATTATTAATATCATTTTCATTATAATTATTTTAATAATGATAATAACAATAATGATAATTCTGGAAATAATAATAACAATAATAAGGATTATAATAACAATAATAGCCGTATTAAAATTACTTCTATTATTATTTCTGTTATCATTGTGGTTATTATTATTAGGAAAATCATTAGAATAGTGTTGATTATTGCTATTATTGCAATTATTTGGCAAATCATTATAATTATTATTGTATAATTATCATCATAATTATTGTCCTAATTGCTCTCATAATTATCATTATTATCGTCCTTAGTGTCATTATTGATGGGGTTATCATCAAAATCATCATAATTAGCAGAAATATTGCTAAGATCATCATAATCATCCTTTAAACTCGAAAAAAGGGGTTTTCGACTCATCTCTGCAAAGGCTGTATTTCGCTAGATTTCGCCGTTTTATTCGACTTTTGAGATTTTTCTACTTTTAGCCTTTTGCTCATTATAGATGGGCTTTCTAATGATAATTATCATTATTGCCATTATCACCATCATTATTATCATTACTGTCATTATCGCCCTAATCACCCTTAATATAGTCATTTTGATAATCATCTTAATTATTAATGTCATTTTCATCATTATAATTATTTCAATAATGATAATGACAATAATGATAATTCTGTAAATAATAACAACAATAATAAGGATTATAATAAAAATAATAGCCCTATTATAATTATTTCTATTATTATTTCTGTTATCATTTTCGTTATTATTATTAGGAAAATCATTAGAATAGTGTTGATTATTACTATTATTGCAATTATTAGGCAAATCATCATTATAATTATTATTGTATTATTATTATCATAATTATTTTCTTAATTACTCTCATAATTATCATTATTATCGTCATTATTGTTATTATTAATGGGGTTATCATCAAAATCATGTTAATTAGCTTTAAACTCGAAAAATGGGGTTTTCGACTAACCTCTCCAAAGGCTATATTTCGCCTGATTTCGCCGGTTCTTCAACTTTTGGGATTTTTCTAGTTTTAGCCTTTTTCTTATTATAGATGGGCTTTCTAATGATAATTATCATCATTATTGTCATTATCACCATCATTATTATCATTACTGTCATTATCGCCCTAATCACCCTTAATATAGTCATTATAATAATCATCATCTTAATTATTAATGTCATTTTCATCATTATAATTATTTTAATAATGATAATGACAATAATGATAATTCTGGAAATAATAACAACAATAATAAGGATCATAATAACAATAATAGACGTATTAAAATTACTTATATTATTATTTCTGTTATCATTGTCGTAATTATTATTAGGAAAAGCAGAATAGTGTTGATTATTGTTATTATTGCAATTATTAGGCAAATCGTCATTATAAGTATCATTGTATAATTACTATCATAATTGTTGTCCTAATTACTCTCATAATCATGATTATTATCGTCATTATTTTCATTACTGATGGGGTTATCATCATGATTAGCAGAATTATTGCTAAGATCATCATAATCATCCTTTAAACTAGAAAAAAGGGGGTTTCGACTCATCTCTGCAAAGGCCATATTTCGCTAGATTTCGCCATTTTTTCGACTTATGGGATTTTTCTACTTTTAGCCTTTTTCTCATTATAGATGGGCTTTCTAATGATAATTATCATTATTGTCATTATTATCATCATTATTATCATTACTGTCATTATCGTCCTAATCACCCTTGATATAGTCATAATTATCATCATCTTAATTATTAATGTCATTTTCATCATTATAATTATTTTAATAATGATAATGACAATAATGATAATTCTGGAAATAATAACAACAATAATAAGGATTATAATAAGAATAATAGCCGTGTTATAATTACTTCTATTATTATCTCTGTTATCATTGTCGTTATTATTATTAGGAAAATCATTAGAATAATGTTGATTATTGCTGTTATTGCAATTATTGGGCAAATCATCATTATAATTATCATTGTATAATTATTATAATAATTATTGTCCTAATTACTCTCATAATTATCATTATTATCGTCATTATTGTCATTATTGATAGGGTTATCATCAAAATCATCATAATTAGCAGAATTATTGCTAAGATCATCATAAGCATCCTTTAAATTCGAAAAAAGGGGTTTTCAACTCATCTCTGCAAAGGCTGTATTTCGCTAGATTTCGCCGTTTTCTCGACTTTTGAGATTTTTCTAGTTTTAGCCTTTTTCTCATTATAGATGGGCTTTATAATGATAATTATCATTATTGTCATTATCATCATCATTATTATCATTACTGTCATTATCGCCCTAATCACCCTTAATAGTCATTATAATAATCATCTTAATTATTAATGTCATTTTCATCATTATAATTGTTTTAATAATGATAATGACAATAATGATAATTCTGGATATAATAACAACAATAATAAGGATTATAATAACAATAATTGCCGTCTTATAATTACTTCTATTATTATTTCTGTTACAATTGTCGTTATTATTATTAGGAAAATCATTAGAATAGTGTCGATTATTGCTATTATTGCAATTATTAGGCAAATCATCATTATAATTATCATTGTATAATTATTATCATAATTATTGTCCTAATTACTTTCATAATTATCATTATTATCGTCATTAATAATGGGGTTATCATCAAAATCATCATAATTAGCAGAATTATTACTAAGATCATCATTATCATCTTTTAAACTCGAAAAAAGGGGTTTTCGACTCATCTCTCAAAAGGCTGAATTTCGCAAGATTTCGCCGGTTTTTCGACTTTTGAGATTTTTTTAGTTTTAGCCTTTTTCTCATTATAGATGGCCTTTATAATGATAATTATCATCATTATTGTCATTATATTCATCATTATCATTGCTTTCATTATCGCCCTAATCACCCTTGATATAGTCATTATAATAATCATCTTAATTATTAATGTCATTTTCATCATTATCATTATTTTAATAATGAAAATGACACTAATGATAATTATGGTAATAAGAACAACAATAATAAGGATTATAATAACAATACTAACCGTGTTATAATTACTTCTATTATTATTTCTGTTATCATTGTCGTTATTATTATTAGGAAAATCATTAGAATAGTGTTGATTATTGCTATTATTGCAATTATTAGGCAAAGCATTATGATTATCATTGTATAATTATGATCATAATTATTGTCCTACTTGCTCTCATAATTATCATTATTATCGTCATTATTGTCATTATTGATGGGGTTATCATCAAAATCATTATAATTAGCAGAATTATTGCTAAGATCATCATAATCATCTTTTAAACTCGAAAAAGGGAGGTTTTCGACTCATCTCTCCAAAGGCTTTATTTCGCTAGAATTCGCTGGTTTTTCGACTTTTAGGATTTTTGAACTTTTAGAATTTTTCTTATTATAGATAGGATTTATAAAGATTATTATCATCATTATTGTCATTATCATCATCATTATTATCATTACTGTCTTTATCGCCCTAATCACCCTTAATATAGTCATTATAATAATCATCATCTTAATTATTAATGTCATTTTCATCATTATAATTATTTTAATAATGATAATGACAATAATGATAATTATGGAAATAATAACAATAATAAGGATTATAATAACAATAATAGCCGTATTAAAATTACTTTTATTTTTATTTCTGTTATCATTGTCGTTATTATTATTAGGAAAATCATTAGAATAGTGTTGATTATTGCTATTATTGCAATTATTAGGCAAATCTTCATTGTAATTATCATTGTATAATTATTATCATAATTATTGTCCTAATTACTCTCATAATTATCATTATTATCGTCATTATTGTCATTATTGATGGGATTATCATCAAAATCATCATAATTAGCAGAATTATTGCTAAGATCATCATAAACATCCCTAAAACTCGAAAAACGGGGTTTTCGACTCATCTCTGCAAAGCCTGTATTTCACTAGATTTCGACAGTTTTTCGACTTTTAAGATTTTTCTACTTTTAGCCTTTTTCTCATTATAGATGGGCTTTCTAATGATAATTGTAGCGGGGCGTAGACCCAGTAGACTTTAAGTTGTCTGTTGAGTCTGGGCTCAACCGAGAATATAGAGTTTTTGCTCAAGGGAAAGATTCGTCTGCAGTGAACAGATGTAACGGGACCGTCTGCTTTTTTTTTTCGATTTTTCGATTTATCTTGCCGATTTTGATGAAACTCACACCCTTTTATTTGGGCCCCTTCCCATTGCCTGTGGTCGATTTTTTTCGAAATCGCCCGAACAGTTTTTGAATTATTGTCAAAAAAACGAAAAATGCGAAATTCGCCATTTTGAAAATGCAGCACCTGGGTCAAAGGATTCAGACTTCAGAAACGGCAAGACATTCAATTTTATTTGATCTTTGCACAGAACTACCTTATATCTACAACTTGATCGAGAGCGTTTTTTCGATTTCGACTTCAATTTTTTTTTGTGAATTTTTGAAGTTGGGGACTTCAAGAAAAAAAAAAAGGTAAAAATTTTCTTACATTGACCACTTTTACAAGAAGTACAGGCAAAAACTGCGAAAACGCTCTCGATCACGTTGTAGATATTTTATTTTTCTACAAAATGAGCCATAATATGTTAATTTTGGACATATGGTGTGCCCGGAATCCTTTGACCCACCCCTAACGGTGGAGTTCCGAGATATCGGCATTTTGCGTTTCTCTATCTTTCCAAGGCTATCTTGATATCAACAAAACAAGGCATAAGATTAGTCTTCCTACACCATAATCCTCTATCATCTACCTGCATTCCGAAGTCTTGCGGACATTGCCAGCACGTAACGGTTTCTCAAAATCTTACGTATAGTGCGGAGTGGTGGCAGTGATATGGGGGTCTATAGGCCTACATTGACCATTTTTAAAAATTTCTCAAAAATCCAAAGAAAATCATACAGCCATTCTGATTTCATGTTTGAATAGAACTATCTTTCTACTATTATATGCAGAAGCCATTTTTGAGAAGTTGACCTTACTTTTTTCTTGGTGAATATTTTCCGAAGGTGACTATTTTAACACCCTAATAGGAGATTTTGGAAACATATGTCACTTTTACAAGAACCACGTGAAAATATTGCAAATCCTCATGGCAGTATGTAATAGAACTATTATTCAGCTACAAAATGAGCCATAATACTTTAAAATCGGACCGATTATACGTGTGCTATGCGTAAAAATTGAAGGACCTAAAAAATGCGATCTTATTCCTTTTTATTATGTTTACATTTTACATGACAAATCATGTACAGAATACTTGTATTTGATATAATTATCTATCATATACCTATTATTGATGCTCTAATGAGGTTTTACAACGTATAATATTTGTCGAAAGAATAACTTTTCTCCAGTCGGACGGGTACCAAACACATACTTTTCCCCACGCGACGGGGCCGTCCTGGACCATGAAAATCGTCTTTTTAAATCTGCGGAATAACTCTACGGGGTCACGTAGCCAAATTTCACTCTCAGACCCCGTGGAAAGTCGAAAAACAATTACATGGCGATGTGAAACTATGTATATAAGGTATATGAGCACATATAGATAATTTTCGTGTACCCCATGACCTTTTGTTTATTTATATTGTTACTACCGTTTGTTTCTTTGTTTGTTTATTGATTGTTTATTTGTTGTTTTTTTTATTATTAGTTTGTGTTTTCTAATATTTCTAAAAGTTATGAACACATTTTAACGAGATTTTAACCAAAAGTGAGTTTTAACCTAACTTAGACGCTTATTGCAGTTTGGTGGTGATGCGGACCATGGTTTGGATCCAGGAATTTTTTTTTCCAACTCGAAAAGTTATGAATAGATTTGAATAAAATTTTAACCTGAGGTTTGTCTTAGCCTAATTAATATTCCATATAATTTTGGTGGTGATCCTGAATATTTGGCAAAACTACCCCCCATGGGTGGGGGGGGGAGGTTTGCATTTTCGAATTTTTTTGCTCATAGATCAAAGTAACTATGTATGATGAAAACATAAAGATAAGAAAATACACCATATGAAAAACATATCATGTTTAGTTATTTCTATGGAATATTTCTTCATTGCCGTTTTTTGGACGCTTGCCGGATTTTTGAAATTATTCCGAAAAAAAGAAGGTTGGTCTCATCTTATGTGAAATTTGATAAGCTTTCAGAAAATAACCTCATATTTTTATTATCTCTAATCATTGCGTCACAATTGCCGATTTTCAAAGGTACCATCAAAAAAATAATATTTCGGTCGACATCGAAAATCGCTGCTACCACCTAAAAAATAACGGTCGAGCCTTGAAATTTTCAGGGGAGAAGCGGGGGACTAGAAACTCCTTGAAACTGCATTAAAGTCCATTTCGGCAAGAGGGGCGAAAATCGCCGAAAAATCAGCAGAAGGTCCCCGTAAGGTTCCAGGCCTACGGTATGCTGCCACCACCCGATTATTAGGTTCGGGAACCGTGTATGTCGTGTAAGTGGGTGTGGGTGTTGTATCAGAGAAGGGTGGAAAGAAAGTACAGAATGTGTGTGCTGAATGTTGGATGTGTAAGTGTGTAGATGTGAAAAGGGAGATAGCGTAGGCTGAGCGTCTGCGTGGACGTGTTTGGAAGAAAAAAAGCAAGATCATAGAATTCTTCTTCTTCCCTTCGGTTTGAGCATCCGCCTGCTGGGAGCGGGAACACAGAGATAGTTAAATGAATCTGTTCTTTTGATATCAGCTTAATATTCTCTGATTTATCTAGCCTTTTTACAGCCTTTCAAGGATTGCGTGATGTCAGAGCAACCAGCGATGTGCTGTTTAGGAGACCCGAGTCCGAGAAAGATTTAGGCATCTAACCTTGGACAGAAGCAGAACTTTAGTGGTGGTATAAATTATTCTGACTGGAGTTGAGTAAAAGCTCTAAGATGGTACGATGTTTATTTAGAGAGCAAGTTACACTCACTAGGGAATTACAGGCATTTTTCAGTCATGAAAAGTAGACAAAGGTGTGTACATCACCAATTTATCACAGCGGAGGTGATGCACGAGAAATTAACACCAGATAAACTTACCACGATATAAAAAAATGTCTTCCCTAAGTTGGCGTCCCAACTCCAGAAGTACTGTTACTAGAGGGTCAGCATAAAAACATCAAAGTCCCTAAATTACGTTAAACTGTTAACATCCAACCCAAATGGAGGTTAACTGTTAAAGCAAAGCTAATGCTGACGGATACTTAGTAAGAGTACTTGTGTAAACAGTGAACAAAAGAATTAAGCAATAACTCAATAAGAAGGCTGAACTGGCAAAGTCAATGAAGGGACTAGTCACGAAGACTGCCTGAACACCCACAAGGTCAGACAGGAATCAGCCGAAACAACAAACGAAAACAACAAAAATCACGTATCATGTGATAAGGGCTCTTTATCAGGAGATACGGATCACCAAAGTCTGCCTGATCACCCACAAGGTCAGGCAGAAATCAAACAAAATATATATATATATAAAAAAAGATCCTGCTAACGATCTTTATCCCCGGAGGTACGGATCCTCAAGCAGGGACGAAAGGAAACATTAACATTAACTTTAAAAAATATATATGTACAGGAGGTATGACTCCTAAAGTACGAACGAAATAAAACTAAGTAATAACTTAGTCGTAAAAAGGGAAAGTCACACTGGAGGGACAATCACAAAGGGCTGCTTGATTACCCACAAGATCAAGCGGAAATCAATAAACAAGCATTAAGCGAAACAAAACAAATCGACGATAAAGTACGTAAATGTACTTAAAAAGATCTTTTATTCCAGGAGGTACGGATCCTCAGGCAGGAATGAAAAGAAACTAAGTGATAACTTAGTTGTTGAATACACTGGAGGTACGGATCCTCAAGCAGTGTTTCTTTAAATCACTTGGTCCTAATGCTCTCAAACACTGGGAAATACGCAAAAATGTCATGGGACTTCACGAAAGAGTGCACCCTGCAGATGATAATGCAGCATGTCATGCTAAAGTCCAAAAGAGACCAGTCGTCTCCTACACACAACCAGCAACCACTTAGCTTTGAGGAGATACTCAGCAATCCTGGTAAATCCGTGCGCGAAGTATATCCCAGGGTAAATCCGAGCGAGAGCACAACACAGGTAAAATTGTAACCGCGAAGGACCAAAGTGCGGGACAGAGGTCAGGACCGAAGTTCTCTTCCTTCCCCCTACCACGAGTACTTATACCCCGAAAGAAACCCCCAGGCCAAGCCCCAGGCATGGCGCGAAAGAAGAATATAGGCAAAAGAGGTGACTGAAGACCAAGCCGATAGTTGGACAATCCAAACAACCGAGACGAGAGAGGGAAGGGGAAAAACAAAAAAGAAGCAGGGTAACGACCGTCACCTCCTTCGGTGGTTATCGCGAGAATTTGGAGACGTCGAAAAAAGGAAAGAACATTAGAAAAAATAAATACAGGAAAGGATACGGAGAAAATCCGATAATAAACAGTTGTCTTAAAAACTGTGCACTTCGGCCAAAACATATCAACAATAATTAGATTAAAAAAAAATAAATAGCTATTTTAGCTTGGCGCCTTCAACTGGAGATGATATCATCCTTCGAGTCAGGACGTACGCAGCCGTACACTAAAATAATTATCATCATTATTGTCATTATCACCATCATTATTATCATTACTGTCATTATCGCCCTAATCACCCTTAATATAGTCATTATAATAATCATCATCTTAATTATTAATATCATTTTCATTATAATTATTTTAATAATGATAATGACAATAATGATAATTCTGGAAATAATAACAACAATAATAAGGATTATAATAACAATAATAGCCGTATTAAAATTACTTCTATTATTATTTCTGTTATCATTGTGGTTATTATTATTAGGAAAATTATTAGAATAGTGTTGATTATTGCTATTATTGCAATTATTAGGCAAATCATTATAATTATCATTGTACAATTATTATCATAATAATTGTCCTAATTACTCTCATAATTATCATTATTATCATCATTATTGTCATTATCACCATCATTATCATTACTGTCATTATCGTCCTAATCACCCCTAATATAGTCATTAAAATAATCATCATCTTAATTATTAATGTCATTTTCATCATTAAAATTATTTTAATAATGATAATGACAATAATGATTGTTCTGGAAATAATAACAACAACAATAAGGATTATAATAACAATAATAGCCGTATTAAAATTACTTCTATTATTATTTTTGTTATCATTGTGGTTATTATTATTAGGAAAATAATTAGAATAGTGTTGATTATTGCTATTATTGCAATTATTTGGCAGATCATCATTATAATTATCATTGTATAATTATTATCATAATTATTGTCCTAATTACTCTCATAATTATCATTATTATCGTCATTATTGCCATTATTGATAGGGTTATCATCAAAATCATCATAATTAGAAGAATTATTGCTAAGATCATCATTATCATCCTTTAAACTCGAAAAAAGGGGTTTTCGACTGATCTCTCCAAAGGCTGAATTTCGCTAGATTTCGCCGGTTTTTCGTCTTTTGATATTTTTCTACTTTTAGCCTTTTTCTCATTATAGATGGGCTTTCTAATGATAATTATCATCATTATTGTCATTATCATCATCATTATCATTACTGTCATTATCGCCCTAATCACCCTTGATATAGTCATTATAATAATCATCATCTTAATTATTAATGTCATTTTCATCATTATAATTATTTTAATAATGATAATGACACTAATGATAATTATGGTAATAATAACAACAATAATAAGGATTATAATAACAATACTAGCCGTGTTATAATTACTTCTATTATTATTTCTGTTATCATTGTCGTTATTATTATTAAGAAAATCATTAGAATAGTGTTGATTATTGCTATTATTGCAATTATTAGGCAAATCATTATAATTATCATTGTATAATTATGATCATAATTATTGTCCTAATTGCTCTCATAATTATCATTATTATCGTCATTATTGTCATTATTGATGGGGTTATCATCAAAATCATGATAATTAGCAGAATTATTGCTAAGATCATCATAATCATCTTTTAAACTCGAAAAAGGGGGGTTTTCGACTCATCTCTCCAAAGGCTGTATTTCGCTAGAATTCGCTGGTTTTTCGACTTTTAGGATTTTTCAACTTTTAGCATTTTTCTTATTATAGATAGGCTTTATAATGATTATTATCATCATTATTGTCATCATCATCATCATCATCACCCTTGATATAGTCATTATAATAATCATCATCTTAATTATTAATGTCATTTTCATCA
>NC_091552.1:27367212-27393037 GCF_042767895.1 Penaeus vannamei | reverse complement strand
CCTTTTTAGAGATGAGTCGAAAACCCCTTTTTTCGAGTTTAAAGGATGATTATGATGATCTTAGCAATATTTTTGCTAATTATGATGATTTTGATGATACCCCATCAATAATGACAATAATGACGATAATAATGATAATTATGAGAGTAATTAGGACAATAATTATGATAATAATTATACAATGATAATTATGATTTGCCAAATAATTGCAATAATAGCAATAATCAACACTATTCCAATGATTTTCCTAATAATAACCACAATGATAACAGAAAAAATAATAGAAGTAATTTTAATACGGCTATTATTGTTATTATAATCCTTATTATTGTTGTTATTGTAGTGAATTTCCCCTGGCTGTAGGCGGGTCATCCCGTAGGCTTTCGGGCCTCCTGTTCTCCTGACATTTTGGATCGTCGCTCTAGATAATCTACGGACTCCTCCGCCCTGCAAGATGACGTTGCTTTGCTGTTTCCTGTGTGTCTGCGCCTTTTTTTTTTAAATAAGAATAAGCCTGTGTTTTTATATTCCTTTGACTTATCTTTCCCACTGGTCCGTGATCTACCTCTACATCTACATTACTCCTACTATACACAACACTACTTATACAATACTTGCCTTATATTCTATACTTACCTTGTTTTATTCTTGCCTTTTCGTCTTCGACTAATTCACCTTAGCTTTGTTTTTCTTTCGTTTTTCCCTTCGTGTTTCTCCGCTTTCTCTCACGGATCCCTTTCACTTTTTCGTACTTTCCTATCTTTTGTTCATTTTATGTGCCCATTTTTGTATAGTTTTATCGTTCTTTTATTTTATGTACTTTTTTACTTATTTTAAACACACCATACACTATTTCACAACTAAATTTAATTGCATTATGGGTAAAATCCCAGTAAGCACGGGAGCCACTTGTATATAAGGTTAAGCCAGATCGGTCTAGAGGGAGGCTTTTGTTCGTGTGTGGTGACAGACCGTTGGGTTTTTAGCTGGCTGACTGGTGCTTCTCGGGCTATGGCCTCTGTTTTTCAAGTAAGTGTATGGTGTGTTGTCCTGTGTATTTGTTCTTATGGAAAGTTTTGTGCGAAATAAATGTATAATATGGATGTTCCTTTTTATGTTGCCTTTTTTGTCAGCCAGTGGTCTTATTGTTTTTTTCTCGTGACTACGGAATCACTCTTTAGCTCACCTAAGAGTCATTGTTTCTTAACGCCAGACCCACATGGAGATTACCTGTAGTTGGAATGCACGCTACCAAACCATCTTTAACTCTACGGAGTTTACAAATATCCACTACAGCGTAACATATATTTTGGTGGCTAGGGGCGGGCAATGGCGTTTTGTTTATTCATTCAATGACTCCAAGACGGTGTAACTGCTTGTTATGGCCAAGACGCTCCTACGTCTTCGCGCAGTTCTTGACCCGTAGTCACGTAGTCGGTCTGTCCACCCATGGTATTTTTATTTATTTTATGTTTCTGTGGTTTCTTTTATAGAATGTTTTTGTTTTGTTTTAGTTCTGTTTTATCTTTGATTTATTTTACCTCTATTTTGTTTTTTACTTGATTTGGCTTAGTGGTTTTCTCTAGTTTTATGTATCGGTGTTTTACGGCTGTTTGTTTCGGCGTTAAATGGTCTTGTTTTTGTGTGTTTTTCTGGTGTTTTATCTTCGGTATTTTGGTGCGAGCTTTGACTTCTGGCGGGTAGACTGAATGACCTGTGTGTGATTTCATGATTGTTAAGGAATTCGCTGGTTGTCTTTTGCGCGGGAGTGAATGTTTAAGTATTTGTGAGGTACTCGTACGTGGTCACGCGAGTTTACGTGTTTTCATTTTTTTAATATATGGGTTTTGAATGAAAGTTTGCAAGATTTTGACGTGTATATTTCAGTAAGTCTCTGAATGTTTATGGATGTTTATTTTCGTGAGTTTTTGATACGTGTTTTTAAGTGTTTTAGTGAATCTTTAAGCGAGTGTTTTATGCCTGTTTTAGTGGATCTTTAAGCGAGTGTTTTATGCCTGTTTTAGTGGATCTTTAAGCGAGTGTTTTATTTAACTGTTTAAGTGTTTTATGTCTGTATTGTTCTTAAGCGGATGTTTGTTTTTGGTGAACTCTTACGTGCAAGTGTTTTATCTGTTATAAAGAGATCTTTTAAGCGGATCTTTCTATGATTGTGCATGGATGTTTTAGATGTTTTTCTTGATGAGCTTTTATGCGCAAGTGTTTTATGCTTGTTTTAGGGATCTTTGTAAGCGAATGTTTCTGATTGTGGTTTTTAGTTCTTATGCGCAAGTGTTTTAAGTTCGTCGATGAGAATTCTGTGTGTCTTAGTGAGATTTTAAGTGAGTGTTTTTATAGATGTGCGCTTGGCTGGTTTATGCCTGCGTTTGTGTCAATGTTTTACGAGGGAGATTAGCGTGCATCTGATATTTGCTTGTGAATTTGTTTTGAGACCGTGTGATTGCCCTTGTAGGCATGTGAATATCTTGTGTATGTTCTTGTGAGTAATTCGGTAGCACAGTGCTCTTGTAGACTTAATGAGGGTGTTTTAGGTGTCTTGTTCAGCCTTGCAGTTGAAGCTGTTCTGACCATAATTGTGTCAACATTTTCACAATTCGGACACGAGCCATGGGTCGAAGGAACGGCGGAAGTAGTAACAACAGCCCCTCTCGCCCTTCGACGAGCCAAGAGGCGGCTTCTGCTCCTTCGGTAGGAAGGAACTCCCCTTCAGGGCAAACTCTCCTGCCAGATTCGGATGACCGAGGCATCGAGAGACTTCCAGAGATTTCAGTGATGGAAGAGCTTTTTCAAAAGATCTCTCAGCTCACCCTAGAGGTTCAGAATCTGCGCTTCCAGAATAGCGAGTTGGAAGCCCGTATATCTCGTCCTTCAACACCCGTTTCTGCCAGGGAAGCTCCCCCAGTTGAGTTTGTCGTGCAAAGGGATCCAATTCCTCAGTTTAAGGCAGAAGTTAGCTCTGTCCATCCCCTTAAGCGTAATCAAGAGGTCGAGAGCTGGCTCCGGAGTGTCGAGAACCACACTCGACCTCAGACCGATGCAGCCTTTATTAAAGCTGCAAAGGCTTCATGTAAGGGTGCAGCAGAACTTATAGTAAATTCCCCCCTCTTTGATAGTATTGTCTCCTGGGTAGAATTTAAAGATAAACTTAGGCAGAAGTTCAGGGGGACTGGCACTTCATCTGATTTTTATCGTGTGCTTCATAGTCAGAAACTACAAGCTGGGCAAGCACCTATGGATTTTTACTTAATTTTAGAAGGTATGGTGTACCAGGGATTACGAGATTATCCTCGTGCTATTGGTGACCCAGATGACCTCATCAGAAGGGTCTTTTTGCAAGGTCTTCCTCGATGGATTAGGGAAGCAGTTGTGGTGAAGGAAGAGGCAGAGCTTTGTAATCTTGTCGAGACTACCCAGAGAGTTTGGAGTCTCAGGGAAAGTAAAGGTCCTGGGGTAAGCTCTCCTACTAGGTCGCCTTTCCGACCACGGGTTCTTGCAGCAGCCGAGCTAGATCCTCCTAGAAAGTATTGTCGCTACCACAAGAACCACGAGCATGATAGTTCAGAGTGTCATGTTTTGAGTGAAAGGAGGAAGTGCTTTGCATGTGGTGAGCAAGGTAACTTTGCACGGCAGTGTCCCTTTGTATCGCGCCAGGTCGGGCGTGGCAGCGACACCGTCACTGGCGAGCAAAGAAGTGCTGTCAACCACTGATTGCGATAACGAGGTTCTTCAGAAACCTGCAGGTCGACCTATGGTTTCTTTGATGGTCAATGGCTTCAAAACGCAGTGTTTTGTCGACACGGGGTCTGAGGTGACCATTGTCAAGGGGATAGCTGCAGGAAAGATGGGAATAAGATGTGAGAATGAATCTTTTAAAAGGGTGAAAGGAGTTTCTGGTAAGACCATTCCAGTTTTGGGTGAAAGTTTGGTGAGTTTTCGTGTGAATGATCGAATTTGTGTTAAACATAAAGTATGTATCTTGGATGGTATTTCCTTTCCTGGAGATATTCTTTTGGGCATGGATCTCCTCAGACGTTTTAACTTCAGGCTTGAGTGTTTTTCTGACCATAGTAAGGTGGATGTTTTGGTCTTGCAAGGTCAGAAGTTTTCAGTCACGTATACTGACTTCCAGTCATTACAGGTTGTTCTTGTTGAGATACATTGCAAACAACCAAGGTCGCTACCTGCTTCACAGGTTGCACATGTTGCTGTACCTGCTTTTGTACCGCCTCGTAGTGGACGTTTTGTCAAGTGTAGCGTTCCTAGGGGTATGCAAGCCGCCAAGGAACTTATGGTTTCTGGTATTGAGTGTCCCTTGGTGGTACCTAGGTCTCTACAAGAGGTGAAAAATGGCCGACTTAAAGTCTGGGCAGTAAATGAGACTGCACGTCCTGTAAAATTAAGAAATGGACATAGGTTAGCTGTAGTTGAAAACATTGTACAAGTTTTCTCGCTTGAGGCTGGAAGCACAGATGTAGGTGTTGATGATAAGCAAAATGAAAGTGATGTTAGTGTTTGTGATACCGTGAAAAGTGCCAGTGTTGGTGGTATTAATAGTGAAAGTGCTAATGTGAGTGTCAAGGGTGTTGTTTCTGATAGTGCAGTGCCAAATAAAACCAAAATGATTAATAGTAACAGTGTCAAGATAAGAAAAGCTGCCATTCCTGGGACTTCTTTCCAGTATTCTGCAGAAGAGCAAGCTTTAGGGACTGAGCTTTTCATGGGCAATGACAATGATTTTGAACTTGGTGAGGGATTTATTGATGATGACTTTGACAGCTTTGATGCTGTTGGAGATTTTGGGAGTGCAGATGATTACATCCTTCTGCCAGATGTGGATCTCCCACCTTGCAGTGTTGTGACACAAACACCTGTTGGGGTTGACCAGTCGGGTTCAAGCACCGACTGCCCTGAAGATGTTCAGCTGAAAGATGCTGAGCTTGGTGACCTTTTAAGTGAGATTGATCTGGGCCATCTCACCCTTGAGCAACAACAGCAGCTCAGGCAGGTACTTGTAAAGTATGTGGCATTATTTCATGCACAAGGTAAATTAGGGACGGTACCTGGTATATCCCATACTATTAAAACAAAAGAGGGCGAAGGTCCACTATGTGTGAGGCAGTGGCGTCTCCCAGAAGCCTTTAAAAAGTTCATACGGAAGGAATGTGACAATATGCTCTCACAAGGGGTTATTGAGCATTCCACCTCTCCTTGGCATTCCCCAATTGTGCTCGTCAGAAAGAAGGATGGGTCCACCCGTTTCTGCATTGACTACAGAGGTCTCAACAGCATTACTGAGCAAGATGCTTATCCAATGCCACGCATTGATGAGCTCATTGATCAGCTCCATGGAACCATGTGGTTTACTGCTCTTGATGCTCGCAGTGCCTACTGGACAGTGGATGTCAGTCCAGATGATAGGCCGAAGACTGCATTCTCAGATGGGCATAGACTTTTTCAGTTCAGAAAGTTGCCATTTGGGTTGGCAACTGCCCCTTCAACATTTCAACGGGCTGTTAACTGTGTGCTTTCATCTGTTTTAGGCAGGCACACCATTGCCTATTTAGATGATGTGGTGGTGCACAGCAACAACTTTGATGACCATCTGAGACACTTAGATGAGACTCTGTCGCTCCTTTTAAAAGCAGGATTCAGGCTCAACAGGAAGAAATGTGTCTTTGCAACAGATACATTTAAATTCTTGGGCTTTAAGATCTCACCTAAGGGTATGGAACTTGACCCAGATAAGGTGGCTGCCATACAAAAGATGCCTCAGCCTAGGAATCAGAAGGAAGTGCGCCGCTTTCTCGGTTGCACAGGCTTCTTTAGGAAGCATATTAAACAATATTCAAATATTGCAGCTCCACTGACGAGCTTGACACGTAAGGATGCCAAGTTTGCCTGGGGTCAGCCGGAGGAAATTGCTTTCCAGAGCTTGAAGACGGCACTTATCTCAGCCCCAGTTCTTAGTAAGCCCGATTTTGACAGGTCCTTTGAGATCCACACCGATGCGTCGGGTGTTGCAATCGGCGCTTGCTTAATGCAAAGTGATGATGAGGGTCGCTTGCAGCCTGTTGCATACTTCAGCCGCAAACTTAGGGATGCCGAGACTCGGTACCCTGCAATTGATTGTGAAGCACTTGCAGTAGTGGAAGGGGTACGAGCCTTCGACTGCTATGTGTATGGGCGCCGCTTCTACATTTACACAGACCATAGGCCTTTGACTTATGTGTTTAGTAGAAAAACAAAGAGTTTACGTATGACTCGGTGGTCACACGAACTTAGTTTTTATAACTATATATTAAAATACAAACAAGGGACTCAGCATCGTGTCCCAGACCAGTTGAGTCGTGCAGTGGCTGCAACAGAACTGCACAATCGTGATCCAGACGATCTGCGTCGTCACCAACTTGAGGATCCCTTGTGGAAAGAGGTGATCGAATATTTAGAGGAACGGAATTTGCCACGTCGTCGCCTTCCTCTAACTCTTGAAGAGTTTGAGCTTCGAGATGGAGTTTTATACCATGTTCGTCACCTCCCAGATCGAGTACTCCATCAGTTAGTAGTGCCAAAGACACTTAGGGGTTCTGCCATGCATTTAGCTCATTCAAGTGCAACAGCAGGTCACCCTGGGGTCTACAGGACATATTGTAAGCTCAGGGATTACTTTTACTTCCCTAACATGTTGGCTGCCGTCAAAGAATATGTTGGTACATGTCGATCTTGCCAGAAACGTAAGGGTATGGCTTATCATGCTCCTCTTGCTGCTGCACCACAGGCCAGTTACCCACTGGAAAGGGTATCTGCAGACCTAATGGAACTGGAAGTGACCTCCCAAGGCAATAGATATGTATTGGCTTTCATAGACCAACTCACCCGATACGTTCAGTTGATACCTCTGCCATCCAAGGATGCAGAGACTGTGGCTGATGCTTTTATTAATCAGTTCGTGACTGTGTTTGGGCCACCTCGTTTATTGCAAACAGACAATGGCCGAGAATTTAAAAACAATTTATTTAAGAGGGTGTGTGAGTTAGCCAGTGTACAAACTATTTTCACTACTGCTTTCCATCCCCAAGCTAACGGGATGATTGAACGCACCAATCGGGTGGGGAAAAACGCCTTGGCAACTCTTCTGGAGGTTTCTCCCTTAGAATGGGATGAACTTTTGCCATATGTTCGTTTGGCCATGAACAGTGCGGTACACCGCTCAGTAGGTGATCAACCTCTCTACTTGTTGACTGGACATATTGGCACCTATCCTGTTGGCAATAGCAATTATGAGGAGACTGATCATGAGGCAGCACAGTCTTTTGCTGCTAGGTTGAGGAGAGCTAGAGAGATTGCCGTGGAGACGTCAGTGCAGGCCAGAGAAGGCTGGGCCCGTGATTATAATCGGCGAACCCGCAAGTCCACCTTTGCTGCTGAGGTTGGTGATTTAGTCCTCTTTAAAGACCTTCCTCGCATGGCTGGAGCAGGACGGCGTGGAGCTCTTGGTCCCCGGTGGTTTGGCCCGGCTCGCATTTGCAAGAAGACCGGTCCTGTAACACGGTTGGTTAGGGTTCTCTCTCCTCCTTACAAGGAGAAGATTTACCACCTCAATCAGCTGAGGCCTTACAGGACGAATGATGAACTCCACCTGCCAGATGAGGATGAGCTAAATGAGGATGGGGACGTGGACGATCCTCCTCCTTTAGACGGGCTCCCGGAGGATGATCCTGCAGTTGCTCTCTTAGCTTCCTTTTGCCGACCTCCTGACCATGGTTAGCCTAGATTGGTCTCCCTCTTTGTTTTTGCTTGGAGGCCTGTGCCAGTGAGAGGTTTTGTGTTGAGTGCAAAGTGTTCAGTATCGTAATAGAAAATGCTCTGAAAACGAATAAGTGCGTGAAAATTAATGTATCAGCAGCGTTGAATGACATAAGAAATTGTGCATTAACATTGTATGTGCCGTGTATTAATCTGAATTGTATTCTTCCAGCCCAAGTCGAGATGATAGGTTCTGTATTTTATGGCAGTGTATTCATGGTAATGTATGTACACCTCTCCAACATGTGGTTGGTCTTCTTCTTTGGGGTCTTTTTTATGTTTAATCTTAAGTTTATATATTTGCTTCTTAAATTTGTGCTTGATTTTTTATGTAATTTAGTCCTGTATAATTCTTAAGTTTGTAGCTTTTAAGTTTACTTTTAAGTTTTTATGTTTAAGTTGTATTTTTAAGGTCCATTAATTGTAAGCTTAATTTTAAGTTTGTTCTTAAGTTCATTTTGTATTTCTTATGTAAAAGTTTTGTATTTAATTTTAAGTTTGATTTTAAGTTTCATTTTATCTTATGTTTTATTTTATGTTTTGGGCCCATTGATTTTATTTAATTTTTTTCGGTTTATTCTCTCTTTCCTATTCTTTCAGCCTGGGTGTGATTGCTTGCTGGGTCGTCGTCCTTTGCCTTCTTCGCTTTCATCCTTCGTTGCCCTTCTTCCTGTCTGGTCGTGCATCCGTATATATAGATTTGTCAGTGGCATTCCTTTCAGGAGTTTGCTTTTATACAGGATGAACACGGTAAATGCCATACACTAATCCCAGTCTCTTGCAGGTGTGATGTTCCTTGTGCTTTACGGTCCTTTTGAGTCCATCCGCAGTGTAGAGCCGTTCCACCGGAGGGTCGTGGACGGTCGCGGTGACCGTGAGCTGCTTCTTCCGACCCGTGGATCCGGTGGTGTGGCCTTCGACCGACTCCTCTCGTCACCTCTCTGCTTGCCCCTCTAATGCTGCATGACCCTGTCTGCTCAGTCGAGAGTGGCTGGACCGGGCCGCACGCTAGGGTCCTCAGAGGCAGGCAGTGGCCGTTCTGTGTGCGTCGAGGCCGAGAGGGAGTCGTCCGAAGTCAGGCGGGGAGGGAGTTGTAGTGAATTTCCCCTGGCTGTAGGCGGGTCATCCCGTAGGCTTTCGGGCCGCCTGTTCCCCTGACATTTTGGATCGTCGCTCTAGATAATCTACGGACTCCTCCGCCCTGCAAGATGACGTGGCTTTGCTGTTTCCTGTGTGTCTGCGCCTTTTTTTAAAATAAGAATAAGCCTGTGTTTTTATATTCCTTTGACTTACCTTTCCCACTGGTCCGTGATCTACCTCTACATCTACATTACTCCTACTATACACAACACTACTTATACAATACTTACCTTATATTCTATACTTACCTTGTTTTATTCTTGCCTTTTCGTCTTCGACTAATTCACCTTAGCTTTGTTTTTCTTTCGTTTTTCCCTTCGTGTTTCTCCGCTTTCCCTCACGGATCCCTTCTTTCACTTTTTCGTACTTTCCTATCTTTTGTTCATTTTATGTGCCCATTTTTGTATAGTTTTATCGTTCTTTTATTTTATGTATTTTTTTACTTATTTTAAACACACCATACACTATTTCACAACTAAATTTAATTGCATTATGGGTAAAATCCCAGTAAGCACGGGAGCCACTTGTATATAAGGTTAAGCCAGATCGGTCTAGAGGGAGGCTTTTGTTCGTGTGTGGTGACAGACCGTTGGGTTTTTAGCTGGCTGACTGGTGCTTCTCGGGCTATGGCCTCTGTTTTTCAAGTAAGTGTATGGTGTGTTGTCCTGTGTATTTGTTCTTATGGAAAGTTTTGTGCGAAATAAATGTATAATATGGATGCTCCTTTTTATGTTGCCTTTTTTGTCAGCCAGTGGTCTTATTGTTTTTTTCTCGTGACTACGGAATCACTCTTTAGCTCACCTAAGAGTCATTGTTTCTTAACGCCAGACCCACATGGAGATTACCTGTAGTTGGAATACACGCTACCAAACCATCTTTAACTCTACGGAGTTTACAAATATCCACTACAGTTATTATTTCCAGAATAATCATTATTGTCATTATCATTATTAAAATAATTATAATGATGAAAATGACATTAATAATTAAGATGATGATTATTATAATGACTATATTAAGGGTGATTAGGACGATAATGACAGTAATGATAATGATGGTGATAATGACAATAGTGATGATAATTATCATTATAAAGCCCATCTATAATAAGAAAAAGGCTAAAAGTAGAAAAATCCCAAAAGTCGAAAAACCGGAAAAACCGGCGAAATCTAGCGAAATACAGCCTTTGCAGAGATGAGTCGAAAACCCCCCTTTTCTCGAGTTTAAAGGATGATTATGATGATCTTAGCAATAATTCTGCTAATTATGATGATTTTGATGATAACCCAATCAATCATGACGATAATAATAATAATTATGAGAGTAATTAGGATAATAATTATGATGATAATTATACAATGATAATTATAATGATTTGCCTAATAATTGCAATAATAGCAATAATCGACACTATTCTAATGAGTTTTCTAATAATAACGACAATTGTAGCAGAAGTAATAATAGAAGTAATTATAACACGGAAATTATTGTTATTATAATTCTTATTATTGTTATTATTTCCAGAATTATCATTATTGTCATTATCATTATTAAAATAGTTATAATGAAAATGACATTAATAATTAAGATGATTATTATAATGACTATTAAGGGTGATTAGGGCGATAATGACAGTAATGATAATAATGATGATGATAATGACAATAATGATAATTATCATTATAAAGCCCATCTATAATGAGAAAAAGGCTAAAAGTAGAAAAATCCCAAAAGTCGAAAAACCGGCGAAATCTAGCGAAATATAAAATCTCAAAAGTCGAAAAAACGGCGAAATCTAACGAAATACAGCCTTTGCAGAGATGAGTCGAAAACCCCTTTTTTCGAGTTTAAAGGATGATTATGATGATCTTAGCAATAATTCTGCTAATTATGATGATTTTGATGATAACCCCATCAATAATGACAATAATGACGATAATAATGATAATTATGAGAGTAATTAGGACAATAATTATGATAATAATTATACAATGATAATTATAATGATGATTTGCCTAATAATTGCAATAATAGCAATAATCAACACTATTCTAATGATTTTCCTAATAATAATAACGACAATGATAACAGAAATAATAATAGAAGTAATTATAAAAAGGAAATTATTGTTATTATAATCCTTATTATTGTTATTATTTCCAGAATTATCATTATTGTCATTATCATTATTAAAATAATTATAATGATGAAAATGACATTAATAATTAAGATGATGATTATTATAATGACTATATTAAGGGTGATTAGGGCGATAATGACAGTAATGACAATAATGATGATGATAATGACAATAATGATGATAATAATCATTATAAAGCCTATCTATAATAAGTCAAATGCTAGAATTTGAAAATTCTTAAAAGTCGAAAAACCAGCGAATTCTAGCGAAATACAGCCTTTGGAGAGATGAGTCGAAAACCCCCCTTTTTCGAGTTTAAAAGATGATTATGATGATCTTAGCAATAATTCTGCTAATTATCATGATTTTGATGATAACCCCATCAATAATGACAATTATGACGATAATAATGATAATTATGAGAGCAATTGGGACAATAATTATGTTCATAATTATACAATGATAATTATAATGCTTTGCCTAATAATTGCAATAATAGCAATAATCAACACTATTCTAATGATTTTCCTAATACTAATAACGACAATGATAACAGAAATAATAATAGAAGTAATTATAACACGGCTATTATTCTTATTATAATCCTTATTATTGTTGTTATTATTACCATAATTATCATTAGTGTCATTATCATTATTAAAATAATTATAATGATGAAAATGACATTAATAATTAAGATGATGATTATTATAATGACTATATCAAGGGTGATTAGGGCGATAATGACAGTAATGATAATGATGATGATAATGACAATAATGATGATAATTATCATTATAAAGCCCATCTATAATGAGAAAAAGGCTAAAACTAGAAAAATCTCAAAAGTCGAAAAACCGGCGAAATCTAGCGAAATTCATCCTTTGGAGAGATGAGTCGAAAACCCCTTTTTTCGAATTTAAAGGATGATAATGATGATCTTTGCAATAATTCTGCTAATTATGATGATTTTGATGATAACCCCATCAATAATGACGATAATAATGATAATTATGAGTAATTAGGACAATAATTATGATAATAATTATACAATGATAATTATAATGATGATTTGCCTAATAATTGCAATAATAGCAATAATCAACACTATTCTAATGATTTTCCTAATAATAATAACGACAATGATAACAGAAATAATAATAGAAGTAATTATAACACGGAAATTATTGTTATTATAATACTTATTATTGTTGTTATTATTTCCACAATTATCATTATTGTCATTATCATTATTAAAATAATTATAATGATGAAAATGACATTAATAATTAAAATGATGATTATTATAATGACTATATTAAGGGTGATTAGGGCGATAATGACAGTAATGATAATAATGATTATGATAATGACAATAATGATAATTATCATTATAAAGCCCATCTATAATGAGAAAAAGGCTAAAACTAGAAAAATCTCACAAGTCGAAAAAACGGCGAAATCTAGCGAAATACAGCCTTTGCAGAGATGAGTTGAAAACCCCTTTTTTCGAATTTAAAGGATGCTTATGATGATCTTAGCAATAATTCTGCTAATTATGATGATTTTGATGATAACCCTATCAATAATGACAATAATGACGATAATAATGATAATTATGAGAGTAATTAGGACAATGATTATGATAATAATTATACAATGATAATTATAATGATGATTTGCACAATAATTGCAATAACAGCAATAATCAACACTATTCTAATGATTTTCCTAATAATAATAACGACAATGATAAAAAAGATAATAATAGAAGTATTTATAGCACGGCTATTATTCTTATTATAATCCTTATTATTGTTATTATTTCCAGAATTATCATTATTGTCATTATCATTATTAAAATAATTATAATGATGAAAATGACATTAATAATTAAGATGATTATTATGACTATATCAAGGGTGATTAGGGCGATAATTACAGTAATGATAATAATGATGATGATAATGACAATATTGATAATTATCCTTAGAAAGCCCATCTATAATGAGAAAAAGGCTAAAAGTAGAAAAATCCCATAAGTCGAAAAACTGGCGAAATCTAGCGAAATACGGCCTTTGCAGAGATGAGTCGAAAACCCCTTTTTTCTAGTTTAAAGGATGATTATGATGATCTTAGCAATAATTCTGCTAATCATGATGATTTTGATGATAACCCCATCAGTAATGAAAATAATGACGATAATAATCATGATTAGGAGAGAAATTAGGACAACAATTATGATAGTAATTATACAATGATACTTATAATGACGATTTGCCTAATAATTGCAATAATAACAATAATCAACACTATTCTGCTTTTCCTAATAATAATTACGACAATGATAACAGAAATAATAATAGAAGTAATTTTAATACGTCTATTATTGTTATTATGATCCTTATTATTGTTGTTATTATTTCCAGAATTATCATTATTGTCATTATCATTATTAGAATAATTATAATGATGATTAAGATGATTATCATAATGACAATATTAAGGGTGATTTGGGCGATAATGCCAGTAATTATAATAATGGTGATAATGACAATGATAATTATCATTATAAAGCCCATCTATAATAAGAAAAAGGCTAAAAGTAGAAAAATCCCAAAAGTTGAAGAACCTGCGAAATCTAGCGAAATATAGCCTTTGGAGAGGTGATTCGAAAACCCCATTTTTGGAGTTTAAAGAATGATTATGATGATCTTAGCAACAATTCCGCTAAATATCATGATTTTGATGATAACCCCATTAATAATGACAATAATGACGATAATAATGATAATTATGAGAGTAATTAAGAAAATAATTATGATAATAATAATACAATAATAATTATAATGATGATTTGCCTAATAATTGCAATAATAGCAATAATCAACACTATTCTAATGATTTTCCTAATAATAATGACGAATAAGATAAAAGAAATAATAATAGAAGTAATTATAATAGGGCTATTATTGTTAGTATAATCCTTATTATTGTTGTTATTATTTACAGAATTATCACTATTGTCATTATCATTATTGAAATAATTATAATGATAAAAATGACATTAATAATTAAGATGATGATTATCAAAATGACTATTTTAGGGGTGATTAGGGCGATAATGACAGTAATGATAATAATGATGGTGATAATGACAATAATGATGATAGTTATCATTAGAAAGCCCATCTATAATGAGAAAAAGGCTAAAAGTAGAAAAATCTCATAAGTCGAAAAAAACGGCGAAATCTAGCGAAATACAGCCTTTGCAGACATGAGTCGAAAACCTCTTTTTTCGAGTTTAAAGGATGATTATGATGATCTTAGCAATATTTCTGCTAATTATGATGATTTTGATGATAACCCCATCAATAATGACAATAATGACGATAATAATGATAATTATGAGAGTAATTAGGACAATAATTATGATAATTATACAATGATAATTATAATGATTTGCCAAATAATTGCAATAATAGCAATAATCAACACTATTCTAATGATTTTCCTAATAATAATTACCACAATGATAACAGAAATAATAACAGAAGTAATTTTAATACGGCTATTATTGTTATTATAATCCTTATTATTGTTGTTATTATTTCCAGAATAATCATTATTGTCATTATCATTATTAAAATAATTATAATGATGAAAATGACATTAATAATTAAGATGATGATTATTATAATGACTATATTAAGGGTGGTTAGGACGATAATGACAGTAATGATAATGATGGTGATAATGACAATAGTGATGATAATTATCATTATAAAGCCCATCTATAATAAGAAAAAGGCTAAAAGTAGAAAAATCCCAAAAGTCGAAAAACTGGCGAAATCTAGCGAAATACAGCCTTTGCAGAGATGAGTCGAAAACCCGCCTTTTCTCGAGTTTAAAGGATGATTATGATGATCTTAGCAATAATTCTGCTAATTATGATGATTTTGATGATAACCCAATCAATCATGACGATAATAATGATAATTATGAGAGTAATTAGGACAATAATTATGATAATAATTATACAATGATAATTATAATGATTTGCCTAATAATTGCAATAATAGCAATAATCAACACTATTCTAATAATTTTCCTAATAATAATAACCACAATGATAACAGAAATAATAATAGAAGTAATTTTAATGCGGCTATTATTGTTATTATAATCCTTATTATTGTTGTTATTATTTCCAGAAATATCATTATTGTCATTATCATTATTAAAATAATTATAATGAAAATGATATTAATAATTAAGATGATTATTATACTGACTATATTAAGGGTGATTAGGGCGATAATGACGGTAATGATAATAATGATGGTGATAATGACAATAATGATGATAATTATCATTATAAAGCCCATCTATAATAAGAAAAAGGCTAAAACTAGAAAAATCCCAAAAGTCGTAAAACCGGCGAAATCTAGCGAAATGCAGCCTTTGCAGAGATGAGTCGAAAACCCCCTTTTTTCTATTTTAAATGATGATTGTGATGATTTTAGCAATAATTCTGCTAATTATGATGATTTTGATGATAACCCAATCAATCATGACGATAATAATGATAATTATGAGAGCAATTAGGATAATTATGATAATAATTATACAATGATAATTATAATGATGATTTGCCTAATAATTGCAATAATATCAATAATCGACACTATTCTAATGATTTTTCTAATAATAATAATAACGACAATTGTAACAGAAATAACAATAGAAGTAATTATAACACGGAAATTATTGTTATTATAATCCTTATTATTGTTGTTATTATTTCCAGAATTATCATTATTGTCATTATCATTATTAAAATAGTTATAATGAAAATGACATTAATAATTAAGATGATTATTATAATGACTATTAAGGGTGATTAGGGCGATAATGACAGTAATGATAATGATGATGATAATGACAATAATGAGAATTATCATTATAAAGCCCATCTATAATGAGAAAAAGGCTAAAAGTAGAAAAATCCCAAAAGTCGAATAACCGGCAAAATCTAGCGAAATACAGCCTTTGTAGAGATGAGTCGAAAACCCCTTTTTTCGAGTTTAAAGGATGATTATGATGATCTTAGTAATAGTTCTGCTAATTATGGTGATTCTGATGATAACCCCATCAATAATGACAATAATGACGATAATAATGATAATTATGAGAGTAATTAGGACAATAATTATGATAATAATTATACAATGATAATTATAATGCTAATTTGCCTAATAATTGCAATAATAGCAATAGTCGACACTATTCTAATGATTTATCTAATAATAATAACGACAATTGTAACAGAAATAGTAATAGAAGGAATTATAAGACGGCAATTATTGTTATTATAATCCTTATTATTGTTGTTATTATATCCAGAATTATCATTATTGTCATTATCATTATTAAAACAATTATAATGATGAAAATGACATTAATAATTAAGATGATTATTATAATGACTATTAAGGGTGATTAGGGCGATAATGACAGTAATGATAATAATGATGATAATGACAATAATGATGATAATTATCATTATAAAGCCCATCTATAATGAGAAAAAGGCGAAAAGTAGAAAAATCTCAAAAGTCGAAAAAACGGCGAAATTTAACGAAATACAGCCTTTGAAGAGATGAGTCGAAAACCCCTTTTTTCGAGTTTAAAGGATGATTATGATGATCTTAGCAATAATCCTGCTAATTATGATGATTTTGATGATAACCCTATCAATAATGACAATAATGACGATAATAATGATAATTATGAGAGTAATTAGGACAATAATTATGATAATAATTATACAATGATAATTATAATGATGATTTGCCCAATAATTGCAATAATAGCAATAATCAACACTATTTTAATGATTTTCCTAATAATAATAACGACAATGATAACAGAGATAATAATAGAAGTAATTATAACACGGCTATTATTCTTATTATAATCCTTATTATTGTTGTTATTATTTCCAGAATTATCATTATTGTCATTATCATTATTAAAATAATTATAATGATGAAAATGCCATTAATAATTAAGATGATTATTATAATGACTATATTAAGGGTGATTAGGGCGATAATGACAGTAATGATAATAATGATGATGATAATGACAATAATGATGATAATTATCATTAGAAAGCCCATCTATAATGAGAAAAAGGCTAAAAGTAGAAAAATCTCCAAAGTCGAAAAAACGGCGAAATCTAGTGAAATATAGTCTTTGGAGAGATGAGTCGAAAACCCCCTTTTTTCGAGTTTAAAGGATGATTATGATGATCTTAGCAATATTTCTGCTAATTATGATGATTTTGATGATAACCCCATCAATAATGACAATAATGACGATAATAATGATAACTATGAGAGTAATTAGGACAATAATTATGATAATTATACAATAATAATTATAATGATTTGCCTAATAATTGCAATAATAGCAATAATCAACACTATTCTAATGATTTTCCTAATAATAATAACCACAATGATAACAGAAATAATAATAGAAGTAATTTTAATACGGCTATTATTGTTATTATAATCCTTATTATTGTTGTTATTATTTCCAGAATTATCATTATTGTCATTATCATTATTAAAATAATTATAATGAAATTGATATTAATAATTAAGATGATTATCATAATGACTATATTAAGGGTGATTAGGGCGATAATGACAGTAATGATAATAATGATGGTGATAATGACAATAATGATAATTATCATTATAAAGCCCATCTATAATAAGAAAAAGGCTAAAAGTAGAAAAATCCCAAAAGTCGAAAAACCGGCTAAATCTAGCGAAATATAGCCTTTGGAGAGATGAGTCGAAAACCCCCATTTTTCGAGTTTAAAGGATGATTACGAGGATCTGAGCAATAATTCTGCTAATTATCATGATTTTGATGATAACCGAATCAATGATGCCAATAATGACGATAATAATGATAAATATTAGAGCAATTAGGACAATAATTATGATAATTATACAATGATAATTATAATGATGATTTGCCTAATAATTGAAATAATAGCAATAATCGACACTATTCTAATGATTTTCCTAATAATAATGACAATTGTAACAGAAATAATAATAGAAGTAATTATAACACGGCAATTATTGTTATTATAATCCTTATTATTGTTGTTATTATTTCCAGAATTATCATTATTGTCATTATCATTATTAAAACAATTATAATGAAAATGACATTAATAATTAAGATGATTATTATAATGACTATTAAGGGTGATTAGGGCGATAATGACAGTAATGATAATAATGATGATGATAATGACAATAATGATGATAATTATCATTATAAAGCCCATATATAATGAGAAAAAGGCTAAAAGTAGAAAAATCTTAAAAGTCGAAAAACTGGCAAAATCTAGCGAAATACAGCCTTTGCAGAGATGAGTCAAAAAAACCCTTTTTTCTAGTTTAAAGGATGATTATGATGATCTTAGCAATAATTCTGCTAATTATGATGATTTTGATGATAACCCATCAGTAACGACAATAATGACGATAATAATCATAATTATGAGAGTAATTAGGACAACAATTATGATAGTAATTATACAATGATACTTATAATGACGATTTGCCTAATAATTGCAATAATAGCAATAATCAGCACTATTCTGTTTTTCCTAATAATAACGACAATGATAACAGAAATAATAATAGAAGTAATTTTAATACGGCTATTATTGTTATTATAATCCTTATTATTGTTGTTATTATTTCCAGAATTATCATTATTATCATTATCATTATTAAGATAATTATAATGAAAATGACATTAATAATTAAGATGATTATTATAATGACTATATTAAGGGTGATTAGGGTGATAATGACAGTAATGATGATAATGATTGTGATAATGACAATAATGATGATAATTATAATTATAAAACCCATCCATATTAAGAAAAAGGCTATAAGTAGAAAAATCCCAAAAGTCGAAAAACCGGCGAAATCTAGCCTTTGGAGAGGTGAGATTAATACCCCCTTTTTCGAGTTTAAAGGATGATTATGATGATTATGATGATCTTAGCAATAATTCTGCTAATTATGATGATTTTGATGATAACTCAATCAATAATGACGATAATAATGATAATTATGAGAGTAATTACGACAATAATTATGATAATTATACAATAATAATTATAATGATGATTTGCCTAACAATTGCAATAATAGCAATATTCGACACTATTCTAATGATTTTCCTAATAATAATAACGACAATTGTAACAGAAATAATAATAGAAGTAATTATAACAAGGCTATTATTGTTATTATAATCCTTATTATTGTTGTTATTATTTCCAGAATTATCATTATTGTCATTATCATTATTAAAACAATTATAATGATGAAAATGACATTAATGATTAAGATGATGATTATTATAATGACTATATTAAGGGTGATTAGGGCGATAATGACAGTAATGATAATAATGATGATGATAATGACAATAATGATGATAATTATTATAAAGCCCATCTATAATGAGAAAAAGGCTAAAAGTAGAAAAATCTAAAAAGTCGAAGAAACGGCGATTTCTGGCGAAATAGAGCCTTTGTCGAAAACCCCTTTTTTCGAGTTTAAAGGATGATTATGATGATCTTAGCAATAATTCTACTAATTATGATGATAACCCCATCAATAATGACAAGAATCATAATAGCAATAATGAACACTATTCTAATGATTTTCCTGATAATAATAACGACAATGATAACAGAAATAATAATAGAATTAATTTTAATACGGCAATTATTGTTATTATAATCCTTATTATTGTTGTTATTATTTCCAGAATTACCATTATTGTCATTATCATTATTAAAACAATCATAATGATGAAAATGACATTAATAATTAAGATTATGATTGTTATAATGACTATATTAAGGGTGATTAGGGCGATAATGACAATAATGATAATAATGATGGTGATAATGACAATAATGATGATAATTATCATTATAAAGCCTTTGGAGAGATGAGTCGAAAAACACCCTTTTTCGAGTTTAAAGGATGATTATGATGATCTTAGCAATAATTCTGCTAATTATCATGATTTTGATGATAACCCCATCAGTAATGACAATAATGACGATAATAATGATAATTATGAGAGTAATTAGGACAATAATTATGATAGTAATTATACAATGATGATTATAATGATTTGCCTAATAATTGCAATAATAGCAATAATGAACACTATTCTGTTTTTCCTAATAATAAGAACGACAATGAAAACAGAAATAATAATAGAAGTAATTTTAATACGGCTATTATTGTTATTATAATCCTTATCATTGTTGTTATTATTTCCAGAATTATCATTATTGTCATTGTCATTATTAAAATAATTATAATGATGAAAATGACATTAATAATTAAGATGATTATTAAATGATTATATTAAGGGTGATTTGGGCGATAATGGCAGTAATGATAATAATGATGATGATAATGACGATAATTATGGTAATTATTATAAAGCCCATCTTAAGAAAAAGGCTAAAAGTAGAAAAATCCCAAAAGTCGAAAAACCGGCGAATGTTTGGGTATGTGGGGCCTAGTCACAACTGCCGTTCCTCTGCATCCTGCTCACTTCCTCCCGGTCTCCGACTTCTTGTGTATTAATTTCCAACCCTCTTTCCTCTCGAAAAAAGGGGGGAACCTTCGACCAGTATGTTGTCTTCCGATGTCTCTTTGTTCCTTTTTCTCTGGAAAAAGGGAAAGAGATAATTTGGGAGACAAAAGTGTATATGTTCTTATGTGGCCTCCGCCCTCTGGTGGTTGGTTCTTTACCCTCCGTTCTAGCAAATATAGTATTTTTCACTGGGTTCAGTACTCATAAAAAGTGTTTGTGTTATTGCCTTATAGTTCATTAATCACCTCTTATTCCCGCTATAATAATAAATTAATAATATTATTAATATATTCATTTATTATTCACATTCTTCTTCTTATTATTATTATTGTTATTATTGTTATTATTATTATTATTATTATTATTATTATTATTATTATTATTAATATTATCTTATATGCACTTATATATATGTAGACACATACGTCCTTATTTTCACTTATACGCACTTTATGTATACATATACTCACACCTATATATTATTCATATTATTCATATTACTCATATTATTCACATTACTCATATTATTCACATTATTCATATTATTCACATTATTCACATTATTCCTATTATTCATATTGTTCATATTATTCGTATTCTTCCTATTGTTCTTATCATTCATATTATTCATGTTATTCATATTATTCATGTTATTCATATTATTCCTATCCTTCATATTGTTCATATTATTCATAATATTCCTATAATATTCTTCCTATTATATTATTGTTATTATTATTATTATTATTATTATTATTATTATTATTTTTTTATTCTTTCTGTCAACGGAACAGCTGGGCGAAGGGTGAGGGCAGGTCATGCGACGTTGCGCGCCCTCGCCCGCCCGCGATGTGTATATCCTCCCCTTGTTCCTCAGTCCGCTTCCTCGCTGTTCATTTCCTTCCATCCAGGAGGTGGGAGGGGGGAAGGGGGTGTTGGTGTGCGGATATACCTATATTGACACTCAAAAAACTTAACCATAATAATAATAATAATAATAATATTATTATTATTATTCACAATATTTCTATTCACCTTCGTATTATTCATATTATTATTACCATTATTCACATTATTATTATTATTATTCAAACTATTATTATTCACACTATTAATATTCACACTATTATTATTCACACTATTATTATTATTCACATTATTATTATTATTCACATTATTATTATTGTTACTATTATTATTATTATTATTACTATTATTATTATTTTCTTATATACATCTATATATCTATATGTACACGCATACATCCTTATTTTCACTTATACTCACTATTGTGTACACATATACTCTCCCATATATATTCCTCATGTTATTCATATTATTCTTTATATTCATTTTATCCATATAATTCGTATTATTCATGTTGTTCATATTATTCATATCAATCGTATTATTCATATATTCAAAACATCCATATTATTCATATCTTTTATATGTACATATTATCCATATTATCCATATTATTCATATTATTCAAATTATTCATATTATTCTTACTATTCATATATTGTTATTGTTATTATTATTATTATTATTATTATTATTATTATTATTATTATTATTATTATTATTATTTTTATTATCATTATTATTCATATTATTGTTATTGTTATTCCTTTTGGGCGGCGGAACAGCTAGAGGAAGGGGGGGCAGTTCATGCGACGTCGCGCGTCCTTGTGCGCCCGCGATGTGTATAACTTCCCTGTGTGGCTGTTTGGCTGTCCGTTTCCTCGCTGTCCTTTTCCTTCCTTCCGGGAGGTGGGAGGGGCATTCCTGTCTGTGGATATCTTTGGAAAGCAAGGTTAGGACTCATCCTTTATTCTATATATATGTTTACTTACATTTGTCTTATTCCCTTTCTATTTATATTTTCCTTTGTCTTGTTTAAAATTCACTTTTGCGCTATTTCTTACTCACTATTTCCTATATTTATTAGGCTTATCTTAGGTTGTATCTTAGCCTATCTTAAAGTAACAGGGCGTTTATTTACATGTAAATCCAATTCCTTATTCCTATTCTTCCTTTCTTTATTTGATTTCCTTTATTTCTTATTACAATCCTTTATTTTGTAACACCTTTATTCTGTTTTTTCTTAGTTACTTAATTTCAACATTTTATTATCTTTTTCCATCTTTACTTTTTCTCAAAAACTTATTCTCTTTTTCCATATCCACTTTTATCCACTTTTTCCATATCCACTTTTCCTCTCAGACTTATTATCTTTTTCATATCCGTTTTTTCTTTCTTTTGTGAACAGGTGTCCGGTGTTAAAAGGCTGAAACTACTGGGCCTTTATTACCCGACATAAAAGGAGGGAGGCTCTCGGTCGAGCCCTGCACCAGGGGACCTCAGGGGCCTCACCCTGAGGGGCGGTTGCAGGTCTCCAACCTCCCGGTAGGGGGAGGGGGGGAAACTCAATGTCAACCTTAAACCCCGCCCATCTTTCGGGTATTATGCGCCTACACAAACTGGGCCATGACTATCCATCACAAAGGGAGGGAGGCTCTCGGTCGAGCCATGCATCAGGGGACCTCAGGGGCCTCGCCCTGAGGGGCGGTTGCACTATGTTAACCTTCAACCCCGCCCATCCCTCGGCCATAATGCGCCTGCACCTACTGGGCCACGACTATCCATAAAAAGGGGGGGGGGGAGGGGAGAGGGAAAGGAGCCTCTCGGTCGTGCCATGTATCAGGGGGCCTCTTATTTTGTAACATTTAATTTCAAAATCTTATTATCTTTTTCTATGTTTATTTTTTCTCAAAACCTATTATATTTTTCCATATTCACTTTTCCACAAACTTATCATCTCTTTCCATATCCATTTTTTTCAAACTTATTATCTTTTTCCATATCCACTTTTTTCAAAAAACTTATTATTTTTCCATCCACTTTTTCTCAAAATCTTATCATTATGTCTGAAACGACTGGGCCTTTATCATCCGACATAAAAGGAGGGAGGCTCTCGGTCGAGCCCTGCATCAGGGGACCTCAGGGGCCTCACCCTGAGGGGCGGCTGCGGGTCTCCTAACCTCCCGGTAGGGGGAGGGGGGGGAAACACTATGTCAACCTTGAACCCCGCCCATCCTTCGGGCATTGTGCGCCTATACCAACTGGGCCATGACTATCCATCACAAAGGGAGGGAGGCTCTCGGTCGAGCCATGCATCAGGGGACCTCAAGGGCCTCACCCTGAGGGGCGGTTGCATTATGTTAACCTTCAACCCCACCCATCCCTCGGCCATTATGCGCCTGCACCTACTGGGCCACGACTATCCATAAAAAAGGAGGGTGGGGGGGAGGGGAGAGGGAAAGGAGCCTCTCGGTCGTGCCATGTATCAGGGGGCCTCTATTTTGCAACACCTTTATTCTGTTATTTCTTAATTTCAATATCTTTTTCCTTATCTACTTTTTCAAATATCTTATCTTATTTCTATTTCCTTGATTCTGTTATTTCTTAATTTCAATATCTTTTTCCATATCTACTTTTTCAAATATCTTATCTTATTTCTATTTCCTTGAAATTCATTTATCCACTGTCTTCTGATTTCTTATTTCTTATATTTGCTATCCTTGTCTTGGGTTATATCTTAACTTATCTTATTTTATCTTACCCACTTGTATTTCCTCTATCTTATTTCATTTCTTTGTTATTTTACATTTATCCATCTTATCTTACACATACTTGTATTTCATCTATCTTATCTCATTTCTTTGGTATTTTACATTCTCTCTTACATTTTAACTTAGCGGGGGTGTAGCTGGGGTTATTATCTGTGAACCTTTCAGGGGACCCTCACCTATCCGATCGCTTATTCGGAAATCTTACAGTAAGGGACTATTCTAACTCCACAAATTAGAACCTATAATAACACTTTGTTTTACTTATCTGTATTATTCGTCGCCTTATCTGTTGATCTCCTACTCGCTGCACTTGTAGGTCTTTTACATGTTATTGAGGTGTTCCTTTTTGGGTTTCACTAGCCTTTTCTATGGCTGTTAAGACCGTCCAGCTTTTGCTTATATATTCATAACTATTATAAAGTTCGGCAATAAACACAACAGGAAAAACAAAACACACATATAACACTTGTACACAGTATCCACAACACTAGCGCTTTCGGCCTCCCTGGCCTCATTAGGTGTTGATGGGGGAATACTGACTCTTTATTAGATAAATTTACAATTTATACCTAAATTTCGAGTACATACAAGTGACATGGAATGTTAATCCTGGTACTGTGGGGGGGTTTCTGGGAGGAACCCATGTGTCCTCATTCCTTTCATATGGGGGCGGTAGGGTTGAATCCAGGGGTTGTGGGGCCTTATTTTCTATTTTTGTGTTTGTTCTCTATTTCTTTTTATGAATAAGGTTAGGTTAGGTTAGGTTAGGTTAGGTGTTGTCCGTCTCATGAAGACTTGAAAGAAATCAGCAGACTACCGAGGAGCCGACAGGAGCCCTTCTCATGAGGGCTACACTTGGACACGGCAAAATAGGTTAGGTTTGGGTATGTGGGGCCTAGTCACAACTGCCTTATAGTTCATTAATCACCTCTTATTCCCGCTATAATAATAAATTAATATTATTATTATTAATATATTCATTTATTATTCACATTCTTCTTCTTCTTCTTATTATTATTGTTATTATTATTGTTATTATTATTATTATTATTATTATTATTATTATTTTTATTATTATCTTATATACACTTATATATATGTACACACATACGTCCTTATTTTCACTTATACGCACTTTATGTATACATATACTCACACCTATATATTATTCATATTATTCATATTACTCATATTATTCACATTACTCATATTATTCACATTATTCAAATTATTCATATTATTCACATTATTCACATTATTCCTATTATTCATATTGTTCATATTATTCGTATTCTTCCTATTGTTCTTATCATTCATATTATTCATGTTATTCATATTATTCCTATCCTTC
>NC_091552.1:27334902-27354212 GCF_042767895.1 Penaeus vannamei | reverse complement strand
ATAATCATAATCTTAATTATTAATGTCATTTTCATCATTATGATTGTTTTAATAATGATAATGACAATAATGGTAATTCTGGAAATAATAACAACAATAATAAGGATTATAATAACAATAATTGCCGTATTAAAATTACTTCTATTATTATTTCTGTTATCATTGTCGTTATTATTATTAGGAAAATCATTAGAATAGTGTTGATTATTGCTATTATTGCAATTATTAGGCAAATCATCATTGTAATTATTATTGTATAATTATTATCATAATTATTGTCTTAATTACTCGCATAATTATCATTATTATCGTCTATATTGTCATTATTGATTATCATCAAAATCATCATAATTAGCAGAATTATTGCTAAGATCATCATAATCATTCTTTAAACTCGAAAAATGGGGGTTTACGACTCATCTCTCCAAAGGCTATATTTCGCTAGATTTTGCCGGTTTTTCGACTTTTGGGATTTTTCTACTTTTAGCCTTTTTCTTATTATAGATGGGCTTTATAATGATAATTATCATCATTATTGTCATTATCACCATCATTATTATCATTACTGTCATTATCGCCCTAATCACCCTTAATATAGTCATTATAATAATCATCTTAATTATCAATATCATTTTCATTATAATTATTTTAATAATGATAATGACAATAATGATAATTCTGGAAATAATAACAACAATAATAAGGATTATAATAACAATAATAGCCGTATTAAAATTACTTCTATTATTATTTCTGTTATCATTGTGGTCATTATTATTAGGAAAATTATTAGAATAGTGTTGATTATTGCTATTATTGCAATTATTAGGCAAATCATCATTATAATTATCATTGTATAATTATTATCATAATTATTGTCTTAATTGCTCTCATAATTATCATTATTATCGTCATTATTATCATTATTGATGGGGTTATCATCAAAATCATCATAATTAGCAGAACTATTGCTAAGATCATCATAATCATCCTTTAAACTCGAAAAAATGGGTTTTCGACTCATCTCTCCAAAGGCTATATTTCGCTAGATTTCGCCGGTTTTTCGACTTTTGGGATTTTTCTACTTTTAGCCTTTTTCTCATTATAGATGGGCTTTATAATGATAATTATCATTATTGTCATTATCATCATCATTATTATCATTACTGTCATTATCGCCCTAATCACCCTTAATAGTCATTATAATAATCATCTTAATTATTAATGTCATTTTCATTATAACTATTTTAATAATGATAATGACAATAATGATAATTCTGGAAATAATAACAACAATAATAAGAATTATAATAACAATAATTTCCGTGTTATAATTACTTCTATTATTACTTCTGTTACAATTGTCGTTATTATTATTAGTAAAAACATTAGAATAGTGTCGATTATTGCTATTATTGCAATTATTAGGCAAATCATCATTATAATTATCATTGTATAATTATCATCATAATTATTATCCTAATTACTCTCATAATTATCATTATTATCGTCGTGATTGATCGGGTTATCATCAAAATCATCATAATTAGCAGAATTATTGCTAAGATCATCATAATCATCCTTTAAACTCGAGAAAAAGAGGGTTTTCGACTCATCTCTGCAAAGGCTGTATTTCGCTAGATTTCGCCGGTTTTTCGACTTTTGGTTATTTTTCTACTTTTAGCCTTTTTCTTATTATAGATGGGCTTTATAATGATAATTATCATCACTATTGTCATTATCACCATCATTATCATTTCTGTCATTATCGTCCTAATCACCCTTAATATAGTCATTATAATAATCATCATCTTAATTATTAATGTCATTTTCATCATTATAATTATTTTAATAATGATAATGACAATAATGATTATTCTGGAAATAATAACTGTAGTGGATATTTGTAAACTCCGTAGAGTTAAAGATGGTTTGGTAGCGTGTATTCCAACTACAGGTAATCTCCATGTGGGTTTGGCGTTAAGGAACAATGACTCTTAGGTGAGCTAAAGAGTGATTCCGTAGTCACGAGAAAAAAACAATAAGACCACTGGCTGACAAAAAAGGCAACATAAAATGGAGCATCCATATTATACATTTATTTCGCACAAAACTTTCCATAAGAACAAATACACAGGACAACACACCATGCACTTACTTGAAAAACAGAGGCTATAGCCCGAGAAGCACCAGTCAGCCAGCTAAAAACCCAACGGTCTGTCACCACACACGAACAAAAGCCTCCCTCTAGACCGATCTGGCTTAACCTTATATACAAGTGGCTCCCGTGCTTACTGGGATTTTACCCATAATGCAATTAAATTTAGTTGTGAAATAGTGTATGGTGTGTTTAAAATAAGTAAAAAAATACATAAAATAAAAGAACGATAAAACTATACAAAAATGGGCACATAAAATGAACAAAAGATAGGAAAGTACGAAAAAGTGAAAGAAGGGATCCGTGAGAGAAAGCGGAGAAACACGAAGGGAAAAACGAAAGAAAAATAAAGCTAAGGTGAATTAGTCGAAGACGAAAAGGCAAGAATAAAACAAGGTAAGTATAGAATATAAGGTAAGTATTGTATAAGTAGTGTTGTGTATAGTAGGAGTAATGTAGATGTAGAGGTAGATCACGGACCAGTGGGAAAGGTAAGTCAAAGGAATATAAAAACACAGGCTTATTCTTATTTTAAAAAAAGGCGCAGACACACAGGAAACAGCAAAGCCACGTCATCTTGCAGGGCGGAGGAGTCCGTAGATTATCTAGAGCGACGATCCAAAATGTCAGGGGAACAGGCGGCCCGAAAGCCTACGGGATGACCCGCCTACAGCCAGGGGAAATTCACTACAACTCCCTCCCCGCCTGACTTCGGACGACTCCCTCTCGGCCTCGACGCACACAGAACGGCCACTGCCTGCTTCTGAGGACCCTAGCGTGCGGCCCGGTCCAGCCACTCTCGACTGAGCAGACAGGGTCATGCAGCATCAGAGGGGCAAGCAGAGAGGTGACGAGAGGAGTCGGTCGAAGGCCACACCACCGGATCCACGGGTCGGAAGAAGCAGCTCACGGTCACCGCGACCGTCCACGACCCTCCGGAGGAACGGCTCTACACTGCGGATGGACTCAAAAGGACCGTAAAGCACAAGGAACATCACACCTGCAAGAGACTGGGATTAGTGTATGGCATTTACCGTGTTCATCCTGTATAAAAGCAAACTCCTGAAAGGAATGCCACTGACAAATCTATATATATGGATGCACGACCAGACAGGAAGAAGGGCAACGAAGGATGAAAGGGAAGAAGGCAAAGGACGACGACCCAGCAAGCAATCACACCCAGGCTGAAAGAATAGGAAAGAGAGAATAAACCGAAAAAAATGAAATAAAATCAATGGGCCCAAAACATAAAATAAAACATAAGATAAAATGAAACTTAAAATCAAACTTAAAATTAAATACAAAACTTTTACATAAGAAATACAAAATGAACTTAAGAACAAACTTAAAATTAAGCTTACAATTAATGGACCTTAAAAATACAACTTAAACATAAAAACTTAAAAGTAAACTTAAAAGCTACAAACTTAAGAATTATACAGAACTAAATTACATAAAAATCAAGCACAAATTTAAGAAGCAAATATATAAACTTAAGATTAAACATAAAAAAGACCTCAAAGAAGAAGACCAACCACATGTTGGAGAGGTGTACATACATTACCATGAATACACTGCCATAAAATACAGAACCTATCATCTCGACTTGGGCTGGAAGAATACAATTCAAATTGATACACGGCACATACAATGTTAATGCACAATTTCTTATGTCATTCAACGCTGCTGATACATTAATTTTCACGCACTTATTCGTTTTCAGAGCATTTTCTATTACGATACTGAACACTTTGCACTCAACACAAAACCTCTCACTGGCACAGGCCTCCAAGCAAAAACAAAGAGGGAGACCAATCTAGGCTAACCATGGTCAGGAGATCGGCAAAAGGAAGCTAAGAGAGCAACTGCAGGATCATCCTCCGGGAGCCCGTCTAAAGGAGGAGGATCGTCCACGTCCCCATCCTCATTTAGCTCATCCTCATCTGGCAGGTGGAGTTCATCATTCGTCCTGTAAGGCCTCAGCTGATTGAGGTGGTAAATCTTCTCCTTGTAAGGAGGAGAGAGAACCCTAACCAACCGTGTTACAGGACCGGTCTTCTTGCAAATGCGAGCCGGGCCAAACCACCGGGGACCAAGAGCTCCACGCCGTCCTGCTCCAGCCATGCGAGGAAGGTCTTTAAAGAGGACTAAATCACCAACCTCAGCAGCAAAGGTGGACTTGCGGGTTCGCCGATTATAATCCCGGGCCCAGCCTTCTCTGGCCTGCACTGACGTCTCCACGGCAATCTCTCTAGCTCTCCTCAACCTAGCAGCAAAAGACTGTGCTGCCTCATGATCAGTCTCCTCATAATTGCTATTGCCAACAGGATAGGTGCCAATATGTCCAGTCAACAAGTAGAGAGGTTGATCACCTACTGAGCGGTGTACCGCACTGTTCATGGCCAAACGAACATATGGCAAAAGTTCATCCCATTTTAAGGGAGAAACCTCCAGAAGAGTTGCCAAGGCGTTTTTCACCACCCGATTGGTGCATTCAATCATCCCGTTAGCTTGGGGATGGAAAGCAGTAGTGAAAATAGTTTGTACACTGGCTAACTTACACACCCTCTTAAATAAATTGTTTTTAAATTCTCGGCCATTGTCTGTTTGCAATAAACGAGGTGGCCCAAACACAGTCACGAACTGATTAATAAAAGCATCAGCCACAGTCTCTGCATCCTTGGATGGCAGAGGTATCAACTGAACGTATCGGGTGAGTTGGTCTATGAAAGCCAATACATATCTATTGCCTTGGGAGGTCACTTCCAGTTCCATTAGGTCTGCAGATACCCTTTCCAGTGGGTAACTGGCCTGTGGTGCAGCAGCAAGAGGAGCATGATAAGCCATACCCTTACGTTTCTGGCAAGATCGACATGTACCAACATATTCTTTGACGGCAGCCAACATGTTAGGGAAGTAAAAGTAATCCCTGAGCTTACAATATGTCCTGTAGACCCCAGGGTGACCTGCTGTTGCACTTGAATGAGCTAAATGCATGGCAGAACCCCTAAGTGTCTTTGGCACTACTAACTGATGGAGTACTCGATCTGGGAGGTGACGAACATGGTATAAAACTCCATCTCGAAGCTCAAACTCTTCAAGAGTTAGAGGAAGGCGACGACGTGGCAAATTCCGTTCCTCTAAATACTCGATCACCTCTTTCCACAGGGGATCCTCAAGTTGGTGACGACGCAGATCGTCTGGATCACGATTGTGCAGTTCTGTTGCAGCCACTGCACGACTCAACTGGTCTGGGACACAATGCTGAGTCCCTTGTTTGTATTTTAATATATAGTTATAAAAACTAAGTTCGTGTGACCACCGAGTCATAGGTAAACTCTTTGTTTTTCTACTAAATACATAAGTCAAAGGCTTATGGTCTGTGTAAATGTAGAAGCGGCGCCCATACACATAGCAGTCGAAGGCTCGTACCCCTTCCACTACTGCAAGTGCTTCACAATCAATTGCAGGGTACCGAGTCTCGGCATCCCTAAGTTTGCAGCTGAAGTATGCAACAGGCTGCAAGCGACCCTCATCATCACTTTGCATTAAGCAAGCGCCGATTGCAACACCCGACGCATCGGTGTGGATCTCAAAGGACCTGTCAAAATCGGGCTTACTAAGAACTGGGGCTGAGATAAGTGCCGTCTTCAAGCTCTGGAAAGCAATTTCCTCCGGCTGACCCCAGGCAAACTTGGCATCCTTACGTGTCAAACTCGTCAGTGGAGCTGCAATATTTGAATATTGTTTAATATGCTTCCTAAAGAAGCCTGTGCAACCGAGAAAGCAGCACACTTCCTTCTGATTCCTAGGCTGAGGCATCTTTTGTATGGCAGCCACCTTATCTGGGTCAGGTTCCACACCCTTAGGTGAGATCTTAAAGCCCAAGAATTTAAATGTATCTGTTGCAAAGACACATTTCTTCCTGTTGAGCCTGAATCCTGCTTTTAAAAGGAGCGACAGAGTCTCATCTAAGTGTCTCAGATGGTCATCAAAGTTGTTGCTGTGCACCACCACATCATCTAAATAGGCAATGGTGTGCCTGCCTAAAACAGATGAAAGCACACAGTTAACAGCCCATTGAAATGTTGAAGGGGCAGTTGCCAACCCAAATGGCAACTTTCTGAACTGAAAAAGTCTATGCCCATCTGAGAATGCAGTCTTCGGCCTATCATCTGGACTGACATCCACTGTCCAGTAGGCACTGCGAGCATCAAGAGCAGTAAACCACATGGTTCCATGGAGCTGATCAATGAGCTCAACAATGCGTGGCATTGGATAAGCATCTTGCTCAGTAATGCTGTTGAGACCTCTGTAGTCAATGCAGAAACGGGTGGACCCATCCTTCTTTCTGACGAGCACAATTGGGGAATGCCAAGGAGAGGTGGAATGCTCAATAACCCCTTGTGAGAGCATATTGTCACATTCCTTCCGTATGAACTTTTTAAAGGCTTCTGGGAGACGCCACTGTCTCACACATAGTGGACCTTCGCCCTCTTTTGTTTTAATAGTATGGGATATACCAGGTACCGTCCCTAATTTACCTTGTGCATCAAATAATGCCACATACTTTACAAGTACCTGCCTGAGCTGCTGTTGTTGCTCAAGGGTGAGATGGCCCAGATCAATCTCACTTAAAAGGTCACCAAGCTCAGCATCTTTCAGCTGAACATCTTCAGGGCAGTCGGTGCTTGAACCCGACTGGTCAACCCCAACAGGTGTTTGTGTCACAACACTGCAAGGTGGGAGATCCACATCTGGCAGAAGGATGTAATCATCTGCACTCCCAAAATCTCCAACAGCATCAAAGCTGTCAAAGTCATCATCAATAAATCCCTCACCAAGTTCAAAATCATTGTCATTGCCCATGAAAAGCTCAGTCCCTAAAGCTTGCTCTTCTGCAGAATACTGGAAAGAAGTCCCAGGAATGGCAGCTTTTTTTATCTTGACACTGTTACTATTAATCATTTTGGTTTTATTTGGCACTGCACTATCAGAAACAACACCCTTGACACTCACATTAGCACTTTCACTATTAATACCACCAACACTGGCACTTTTCACGGTATCACAAACACTAACATCACTTTCATTTTGCTTATCATCAACACCTACATCTGTGCTTCCAGCCTCAAGCGAGAAAACTTGTACAATGTTTTCAACTACAGCTAACCTATGTCCATTTCTTAATTTTACAGGACGTGCAGTCTCATTTACTGCCCAGACTTTAAGTCGGCCATTTTTCACCTCTTGTAGAGACCTAGGTACCACCAAGGGACACTCAATACCAGAAACCATTAGTTCCTTGGCGGCTTGCATACCCCTAGGAACGCTACACTTGACAAAACGTCCACTATGAGGTGGTACAAAAGAAGGTACAGCAACATGTGCTACCTGTGAAGCAGGTAGCGACCTTGGTTGCTTGCAATGTATCTCAACAAGAACAACCTGTAATGACTGGGAGTCAGTATACGTGACTGAAAACTTCTGACCTTGCAAGACCAAAACATCCACCTTACTATGGTCAGAAAAACACTCAAGCCTGAAGTTAAAACGTCTGAGGAGATCCATGCCCAAAAGAATATCTCCAGGAAAGGAAATACCATCCAAGATACATACTTTATGTTTAACACAAATTCGATCATTCACACGAAAATTCACCAAACTTTCACCCAAAACTGAAATGGTCTTACCAGAAACTCCTTTCACCCTTTCAAAAGATTCATTCTCACATCTTATTCCCATCTTTCCTGCAGCTATCCCCTTGACAATGGTCACCTCAGACCCCGTGTCGACAAAACACTGCGTTTTGAAGCCATTGACCATCAAAGAAACCATAGGTCGACCTGCAGGTTTCTGAAGAACCTCGTTATCGCAATCAGTGGTTGACAGCACTTCTTTGCTCACCAGTGACGGTGTCGCTGCCACGCCCGACCTGGCGCGATACAAAGGGACACTGCCGTGCAAAGTGACCTTGCTCACCACATGCAAAGCACTTCCTCCTTTCACTCAACACACGACACTCTGAACTATCATGCTCGTGGTTCTTGTGGTAGCGACAATACTTTCTAGGAGGATCTACCTCGGCTGCTGCAAGAACCCGTGGTCGGAAAGGCGACCTAGTAGGAGAGCTTACCCCAGGACCTTCACTTTCCCTGAGACAACAAACTCTCTGGGTAGTCTAGACAAGATTACAAAGCTCTGCCTCTTCCTTCACCACAACTGCTTCCCTAATCCATCGAGGAAGACCTTGCAAAAAGACCCCTCTGATGAGGTCATCTGGGTCACCAATAGCACGAGGATAATCTCGTAATCCCTGGTACACCATACCTTCTAAAATTAAGTAAAAATCCATAGGTGCTTGCCCAGCTTGTAGTTTCTGACTATGAAGCACACGATAAAAATCAGATGAAGTGCCAGTCCCCCTGAACTTCTGCCTAAGTTTATCTTTAAATTCTACCCAGGAGACAATACTATCAAAGAGGGGGGAATTTACTATAAGTTCTGCTGCACCCTTACATGAAGCCTTTGCAGCTTTAATAAAGGCTGCATCGGTCTGAGGTCGAGTGTGGTTCTCGACACTCCGGAGCCAGCTCTCGACCTCTTGATTACGCTTAAGGGGATGGGCAGAGCTAACTTCTGCCTTAAACTGAGGAATTGGATCCCTTTGCACCACAAACTCAACTGGGGGAGCTTCCCTGACAGAAACGGGTGCTGAAGGACGAGATATACGGGCTTCCAACTCGCTATTCTGGAAGCGCAGATTCTGAACCTCTAGGGTGAGCTGAGAGATCTTTTGAAAAAGCTCTTCCATCACTGAAATCTCTGGAAGTCTCTCGATGCCTTGGTCATCCGAATCTGGCAGGAGAGTTTGCCCTGAAGGGGAGTTCCTTCCTACCGAAGGAGCAGAAGCCGCCTCTTGGCTCGTCGAAGGGCGAGAGGGGCTGTTGTTACGACTTCCGCCGTTCCTTCGACCCATGGCTCGTGTCCGAATTGTGAAAATGTTGACACAATTATGGTCAGAACAGCTTCAACTGCAACGCTGAACAAGACACCTAAAACACCCTCATTAAGTCTACAAGAGCACTGTGCTACCGAATTACTCACAAGAACATACACAAGATATTCACATGCTTACAAGGGCAATCACACGGTCTCAAAACAAATTCACAAGCAAACATCCGATGCACGCTAATCTCCCTCGTAAAACATTGACACAAACGCAGGCATAAACCAGCCAAGCGCACATCTATAAAAACACTCACTTAAAATCTCACTAAGACACACAGAATTCTCATCGACGAACTTAAAACACTTGCGCATAAGAACTAAAAACCACAATCAGAAACATTCGCTTACAAAGATCCCTAAAACAAGCATAAAACACTTGAGCATAAAAGCTCATCAAGAAAAACATCTAAAACATCCATGCACAATCATAGAAAGATCCGCTTAAAAGATCTCTTTATAACAGATAAAACACTTGCACGTAAAAGTTCACCAAAAACAAACATCCGCTTAAGAACAATACAGACATAAAACACTTAAACAGTTAAATGAAACACTCGCTTAAAGATCCACTAAAACAGGCATAAAACACTCGCTTAAAGATCCACTAAAACAGGCATAAAACACTTGCTTAAAGATTCACTAAAACACTTAAAAACACGTATCAAAAACTCACTAAAATAAACATCCATAAACATTCAGAGACTTACTGAAATATACACGTCAAAATCTTGCAAACTTTCATTCAATACCCATATATTAAAAAAATGAAAACACGTAAACTCGCGTGACCACGTACGAGTACCTCACAAATACTTAAACATTCACTCCCGCGCAAAAGACAACTAGCGAATTCCTTAACAATCATGAAATCACACACAGGTCATTCAGTCTACCCGCCAGAAAGTCAAAGCTCGCACCAAAATACCGAAGATAAAACACCAGAAAAACACACAAAAACAAGACCATTTAACGCCGAAACAAACAGCCGTAAAACACCGATACGTAAAACTAGAGAAAACCACTAAGCCAAATCAAGTAAAAAACAAAATAGAGGTAAAATAAATCAAAGATAAAACAGAACTAAAACAAAACAAAAAAATTCTATAAATGAAACCACAGAAACATAAAATGAATAAAAATTCCCAGGGTGGACAGACCGACTACGTGACTACGGGTCAAGAACTGCACGAAGACGTAGGAGCGTCTTGGCCATAACAAGCAGTTACACCGTCTTGGAGTCATTGAATGAATAAACAAAACGCCATTGCCCGCCGCTAGCCACCAAAATATATGTTACGCTGTAGTGGATATTTGTAAACTCCGTAGAGTTAAAGATGGTTTGGTAGCGTGTATTCCAACTACAGGTAATCTCCATGTGGGTCTGGCGTTAAGAAACAATGACTCTTAGGTGAGCTAAAGAGTGATTCCGTAGTCACGAGAAAAAACAATGACCACTGGCTGACAAAAAAGGCAACATAAAAAGGAGCATCCATATTATACATTTATTTCGCACAAAACTTTCCATAAGAACAAATACACAGGACAACACACCATACACTTACTTGAAAAACAGAGGCCATAGCCCGAGAAGCACCAGTCAGCCAGCTAAAAACCCAACGGTCTGTCACCACACACGAACAAAAGCCTCCCTCTAGACCGATCTGGCTTAACCTTATATACAAGTGGCTCCCGTGCTTACTGGGATTTTACCCATAATGCAATTAAATTTAGTTGTGAAATAGTGTATGGTGTGTTTAAAATAAGTAAAAAAATACATAAAATAAAAGAACGATAAAACTATACAAAAATGGGCACATAAAATGAACAAAAGATAGGAAAGTACGAAAAAGTGAAAGAAGGGATCCGTGAGAGAAAGCGGAGAAACACGAAGGGAAAAAGGAAAGAAAAACAAAGCTAAGGTGAATTAGTCGAAGACGAAAAGGCAAGAATAAAACAAGGTAAGTATAGAATATAAGGTAAGTATTGTATAAGTAGTGTTGTGTATAGTAGGAGTAATGTAGATGTAGAGGTAGATCACGGACCAGTGGGAAAGGTAAGTCAAAGGAATATAAAAACACAGGCTTATTCTTATTTAAAAAAAAGGCGCAGACACACAGGAAACAGCAAAGCCACGTCATCTTGCAGGGCGGAGGAGTCCGTAGATTATCTAGAGCGACGATCCAAAATGTCAGGGGAACAGGCGGCCCGAAAGCCTACGGGATGACCCGCCTAAAGCCAGGGGAAATTCACTACAATAACAACAATAATAAGGATTATAATAACAATAATAGCCGTATTAAAATTACTTCTATTATTATTTCTGTTATCATTGTGGTTATTATTATTAGGAAAATCATTAGAATAGTGTTGATTATTGCTATAATTTCAATTATTAAGCAAATCATCATTATAATTATAATTGTATAATTATTATCATAATTATTGTCCTAATTACTCTCATAATTGTCATTATTATCGTCATTATTGTCATTATTGATGGGGTTATCATCAAAATCATCATAATTAGCAGAAATATTGCTAAGATCATCATAATCATCCTTTAAACTCGAAAAAAGGGGTTTTCGACTCATCTCTGCAAAGGCTGTATTTCGCTAGATTTCGCCGTTTTTTTCGACTTTTGAGATTTTTCTACTTTTAGCCTTTTTCTCATTATAGATGGGCTTTCTAATGATAATTATCATCATTATTGTCATTATCACAATCATTATTATCATTACTGTCATTATCGCCCTAATCACCCTTAATATAGTCATTTTGATAATCATCATCTTAATTATTAATGTCATTTTCATCATTATAATTATTTCAATAATGATAATGACAATAATGATAATTCTGGAAATAATAACAACAATAATAAGGATTATATTAATAATAGCCCTATTATAATTACTTCTATTATTATTTCTGTTATCATATTCGTTATTATTATTAGGAAAATCATTAGAATAGTGTTGATTATTGCTATTATTGCAATTATTAGGCAAATCATCATTATAATTATTATTGTATTATTATTATCATAATTATTTTCTTAATTACTCTCATAATTATCATTATTATCGTCATTATTGTCATTATTAATGGGGTTATCATCAAAATCATGATAATTAGCGGAATTGTTGCTAAGATCATCATAATCATTCTTTAAACTCGAAAAATGGGGTTTTCGACTCACCTCTCCAAAGGCTATATTTCGCTAGATTTCGCCGGTTCTTCAACTTTTGGGATTTTTTACTTTTAGCCTTTTTCTTATTATAGATGGGCTTTCTAATGATAATTATCATCATTATTGTCATTATCACCATTATTATAATTACTGGCATTATCGCCCAAATCACCCTTAATATAGTCATTATGATAATCATCTTAATTATTAATGTCATTTTCATCATTATAATTATTTTAATAATGATAATGACAATAATGATAATTCTGGAAATAATAACAACAATAATAAGGATCATAATAACAATAATAGACGTATTAAAATTACTTCTTTTATTATTTGTTATCATTGTCGTTATTATTATTAGGAAAAGCAGAATAGTGTTGATTATTGTTATTATTGCAATTATTAGGCAAATCGTCATTATAAGTATCATTGTATAATTACTATCATAATTGTTGTCCTAATTACTCTCATAATCATGATTATTATCGTCATTATTGTCATTACTGATGGGGTTATCATCAAAATCATCATAATTAGCAGAATTATTGCTAAGATCATCATAATCATCCTTTAAACTAGAAAAAAGAAGGGGTTTTCGACTCATCTCTGCAAAGGCTGTATTTCGCTAGATTTCGCCAGTTTTTCGACTTATAGGATTTTTCTACTTTTAGCCTATTTCTCATTATAGATGGGCTTTCTAATGATAATTATCATTATTGTCATTATAGTCATCATTATTATCATTACTGTCATTATCGCCCTAATCACTCTTGATATAGTCATAATAATCATCTTAATTATTAATGTCATTTTCATCATTATAATTATTTTAATAATGATAATGAAAAAAATGATAATTCTGGAAATAATAACAATAATAATAAGTATTAAAATAAGAATAATAGCCGTGTTATAATTACTTCTGTTATTATCTCTGTTATCATTGTCGTTATTATTATTAAAAAAATCATTAGAATAGTGTTGATTATTGCTATTATTGCAATTATTGGGCAAATCATTATAATTATCATTGTATAATTATGATCATAATTATTGTCCTTATTGCTCTCATAATTATCATTTTTATCGTCTTTATTGTCATTATTGATGGGGTTATCATCAAAATCATGATAATTAGCAGAATTATTGCTAAGATCATCATAATCATCTTTTAAACTCGAAAAAGGGGGGTTTTCGACTCATCTCTCCAAAGTCTGTATTTCGCTAGAATTCGCAGGTTTTTCGACTTTTAGGATTTTTCAACTTTTAGCATTTTTCTTATTATAGATAGGCTTTATAATGATTATCATCATTATTGTCATTATCATCATCATTATTATCATTACTTTCATTATCGCCCTAATCACCCTTCATATAGTCATTATAATAATCATCATCTTAATTATTAATGTTATTTTCATCATTATAATTATTCTAATAATGATAATGACAATAGTGATAATTCTGGAAATAATAACAATAATAAGGATTATAATAACAATAATAGCCGCATTAAAATTATTTCTATTATTATTTCTGTTATCATTGTGGTTATTCATATTAGGAAAATCATTAGAATAGTGTTGATTATTGCTATTATTGCAATTATTAGGCAAATCATCATTGTAATTATCATTGTATAATTATTATCATGATTATTGTCCTAATTACTCTCATAATTATCATTATTATCGTCATTATTGTCATTATTGATGGGGTTATCATCAAAATCATGATAATTAGCAGAATTATTGCTAAGATCATCATAAACATCCCTAAAACTCAAAAACGGGGTTTTCGACTCATCTCTGCAAAGGCTGTATTTCGCTAGATTTCGCCAGTTTTTCGACTTTTTAGATTTTTCTACTTTTAACCTTTTTCTCATTATAGATGGGCTTTCTGATGATAATTATTATCATTATTGTCATTATCATCATCATTATTATCATTACTGTCATTATCGCCCTAATCACCCTTAATATAGTCATTATAATAATCATCATCTTAATTATTAATGTCATTTTCATCATTATATTTATTTTAATAATGATAATGACAATAATGATAATTCTGGTAAAAATAACAACAATAATAAGGATTATAATAAAAATAATTGGCGTGTTATAATTACTTCTATTATTATTTCTGTTATCATTGTGGTTATTATTATTAGGAAAATTATTAGAATAGTGTTGATTATTGCTATTATTGAAATTATTAGTGAAATCATCATTATAATTATTATTGTATAATTATCATAATTATTGTCTTAATTACTCTCATGATTATCATTATTATCGTCATTATTGATTAGATTATCATCAAAATCATCATAATCATCAGAAATATTGGTAAGATCATCATAATCATCCTTTAAACTCGAAAAAGGGGGTTTTCGACTCACCTCTCCAAAGGCTGTATTTCTCTAGATTTCGCCGGTTTTTCGACTTTTGAGATTTTTATACTTTTAACTCTTTTCTTATTATAGATGGGCTTTATAATGATAGTTATCATCATTATTGTCATTATCATCATCATTATTATCATTACTGTCATTATCGCCCTAATCACTCTTAAAGTCATTATAATAATCATCATCTTAATTATTAATGTCATTTTCATCATTATAATTGTTTTAATAATGATAATGACAAAAATGATAATTCTGGAAATAATAACAATAATAATAAGGATTATAATAACAATAATTTCCGTGTTATAATTACTTCTATTATTACTTCTGTTACAATTGTCGTTATTATTATTAAGAAAATCATTAGAATAGTGTCGATTATTGCTATTATTGCAATTATTAGGCAAATCAGCATTATAATTATCATTGTATAATTATTATCATAATTATTTTCCTAATTACTCTCATAATTATCACTATTATCGTCATGATTGATGGGGTTATCATCAAAATCATCATAATTAGCAGAATTATTGCTAAGATCATCATAATCATCCTTTAAACTCGAAAAAAGGGGGGTTTTCGACTCATATCTGCAAAGGCTGTATTTCGCTAGAATTCGCCGGTTTTTCGACTTTTGAGATTTTTCTACTTTTAGCCTTTTTCTCATTATAGATGGGCTTTCTAATGATAATTATTTTCATTATTGTCATTATCATTATCAATATTATTATTACTGTCATTATCGCCCTAATCACCCTTGATATAGTCATTATAATAATCATCATCTTAATTATTAATGTCATTTTCATCATTATCATTATTTTAATAATGATAATGACACTAATGATTTTTCTGGTAATAATAACAACAATAATAAGGATTATAATAACAATACTAGCCGTGTTATAATTACTTCTTTTATTATTTCTGTTATCATTGTCGTTATTATTATTAGGAAAATCATTAGAATAGTGGTGATTATTGCTATTACTGCAATTATTAGACAAATCATTATAATTATTAATTTATAATTATGATCATAATTATTGTCCTAATTGCTCTCATAATTATCATTATTATCGTCATTATTGTCATCATTGATTCGGTTATCATCAAAATCATGATAATTAGCAGAATTATTGCTAAGATCATAATCATCCTTTAAACTCGAAAAAGGGGGGTTTTCGACTCATCTCTCCAAATGCTGTATTTCGCTAGAATTCGCTGGTTTTTCGACTTTTGGGATTTTTCTACTTTTAGCCTTTTTCTTATAGATGGGCTTTATAATAATCACCATCATTATCGTCATTATCATCATCATTCTTATCATTACTGTCATTATCGCCCAAATCACTCTTAATATAATCATTATAATAATCATCTTAATTATTAATGTCATTTTCATCATTATAATTATTTTAATAATGATAATGACAATAATGATAATTCTGGAAATAATAACAACAATAATAAGGATTATAATAACAATAATAGCCCTATTATAATTAATTCTTTTATTATTTCTGTTATCCTTGTCGTTATTATTATTAGGAAAAAAAAATAGTGTTCATTATTGCTATTATTGCAATTATTAGGCAGATCATTCTAATCATCATTGTATAATTATTATCATGATTATTGTCCTAATTACTCTCATAATTATCATTATTATCGTCATTATTGTCATTATTGATGGGGTTATCATGAAAATCATGATAATTAGCAGAATCATTACTAAGATCATCATAATCATCCTTTAAACTCGAAAAAGGGGGGTTTTAGACTCATCTCTCCAAAGGCTTTATAATGATAATTATCATCATTATTGTCATTATCACCATCATTATTATCATTACTGTCATTATCGCCCTAATCACCCTTAATATAGTCATTATAATAATCATAATCTTAATTATTAATGTCATTTACATCATTATGATTGTTTTAATAATGATAAAGACAATAATGGTAATTCTGGAAATAATAACAACAATAATAAGGATTATAATAACAAAAATAGCCGTATTAAAATTACTTCTATTATTATTTCTGTTATCATTGTCGTTATTATTATTAGGAAAATCATTAGAATAGTGTTGATTATTGCTATTATTGCAATTATTAGGCAAATCATCATTATAATTATCGTTGTATAATTATTATCATAATTATTGTCCTAATTACTCTCATAATTATCATTATTATTTATGTCATTTTCATCATTATAATTATTTTAATAATGATAATGACAATAATGATATTTCTGGAAATAATAACAACAATAATAAGGATTATAATAACAATAATTGCCGTGTTATAATTCCTTATACTATTATTTCTGTTATCATTGTCGTTATTATTATTAGGAAAATCATTAGAATAGTGTTGATTATTGCTAATATTGCAATTATTATGCAAATCATCATTGTAATTATTATTGTATAATTATTATCATAAATATTGTCTTAATTACTCTCATAATTATCATTATTATCGTCATTATTGTCATTATTGATGGGGTTATCATCAAAATCAACATAATTAGCAGAATTATTCCTGAGATCATCATAATCATCCTTTAAATTCGAAAAAGGGTGTTTTCGACTAATCTCTCTAAAGGCTATATTTCGTTTGATTTCACCGGTTTTTCGACTTTTGGGATTTTTCTACTTTTAGACTTTTTCTTATTACAGATGGGCTTTATAATAATAATTACCATCATTATTGTCATCACCATCATTATTATCATTACTGTCATTATCGCCCTAATCACCCTTAATATAGTCATTATAATAATCATCTTAATTATTAATGTCATTTTCATCATTATAATTATTTTAATAATGATAATAACAATAACTATAATTCTGGAAATAATAACAACAATAATAAGGATTATAATAACAAAAATAGCCGTATTAAAATTACTTCTATTATTATTTCTGTTATCATTGTCGTTATTATTATTAGGAAAATCATTAGAATAGTGTTGATTATATCTATTATTGCAATTATTAGGCAAATAATCATTATAATTATCATCGTATAATTATTATCATAATCATTGTCCTAATTACTCTCATAATTATCATTATTATCATGATTATTGTCATTATTGATGGGGTTATCATCATAATTAGCATAATTATTGCTAATATCATCATAATCATCCTTTAAACTCGAAAAAAGGGGTTTTCGACTCATCTCTGCAAAGGCTGTATTTCGCTAGATTTCGCCGTTTTTTCGACTTTTTAGATTTTTCTACTTTTAGCCTTTTTCTCATTATAGATGGGCTTTATAGTAATTATCATCATTATTGTCATTATCATCATCATTATCATTACTGTCATTATTGCCCTAATCACCCTTAATATAGTCATTATAATAATCAGTATCTTAATTATTTAGGTCATTTTCATCATTATAATTATTTTAATAATGATAATGACAATAATGATAATTCTGGAAATAATAACAACAATAATAAGGATTATAATAACAATAATTGCCGTGTTATAATTCTATTATTATTTATTATTGTCGTTATTATTATTAGGAAAATCATTAGAATAGTGTTGATTATTGCTATTATTGCAATTATTAGGCAAATCATCATTGTAATTATTATTGTATAATTATTATCATAATTATTGTCTTAATTACTCTCATAATTATCATTATTATCGTCATTATTGTCATTATTGATGGGGTTATCATCAAAATCATCATAATTAGCAGAATTATTGCTCAGGTCATCATAATCATCCTTTAAACTCGAAAAATGGGGGTTTTCGACTCATCTCTCCAAAGGCTATATTTCGCTAGATTTTGCCGGTTTTTCGACTTTTGGGATTTTTCTACTTTTAGCCTTTTTCTTATTATAGATGGGCTTTATAATGGTAATTGTAGCGGGGCGTAGACCCAGTAGACTTTAAGTTGTCTGTTGAGTCTGGGCTCAACCGAGAATATAGAGTTTTTGCTCAAGGGAAAGATTCGTCTGCAGTGAACAGATGTAACGGGACCGTCTGCTTTTTTTTTTCGATTTTTCGATTTATCTTGCCGATTTTGATGAAACTCACACCCTTTTATTTGGGCCCCTTCCCATTGCCTGTGGTCGATTTTTTTCGAAATCGCCCGAACAGTTTTTGAATTATTGTCAAAAAAACGAAAAATGCGAAATTCGCCATTTTGAAAATGCAGCACCTGGGTCAAAGGATTCAGACTTCAGAAACGGCAAGACATTCAATTTTATTTGATCTTTGCACAGAACTACCTTATATCTACAACTTGATCGAGAGCGTTTTTTCGATTTCGACTTCAATTTTTTTTTGTGAATTTTTGAAGTTGGGGACTTCAAGAAAAAAAAAAAGGTAAAAATTTTCTTACATTGACCACTTTTACAAGAAGTACAGGCAAAAACTGCGAAAACGCTCTCGATCACGTTGTAGATATTTTATTTTTCTACAAAATGAGCCATAATATGTTAATTTTGGACATATGGTGTGCCCGGAATTTTTTTACCCACCCCT
>NC_091552.1:27315933-27334402 GCF_042767895.1 Penaeus vannamei | reverse complement strand
AATTATTGCTAAGATCATCATAAACATCCCTAAAACTCAAAAACGGGGTTTTCGACTCATCTCCGCAAAGGCTGTATTTCGCTAGATTTCGCCAGTTTTTCGACTTTTTAGATTTTTCTACTTTTAACCTTTTTCTCATTATAGATGGGCTTTCTGATGATAATTATCATCATTATTGTCATTATCATCATCATTATTATCATTACTGTCATTATCGCCCTAATCACCCTTCATATAGTCATTATAATAATCATCATCTTAATTATTAATGTCATTTTCATCATTATATTTATTTTAATAATGATAATGACAATAATGATAATTCTGGTAAAAATAACAACAATAATAAGGATTATAATAACAATAATTGGCGTGTTATAATTACTTCTATTATTATTTCTGTTATCATTGTGGTTATTATTATTAGGAAAATCATTAGAATAGTGTTGATTATTGCTATTATTGAAATTATTAGTAAAATCATCATTATAATTATTATTGTATAATTATCATAATTATTGTCTTAATTACTCTCATGATTATCATTATTATCGTCATTATTGATTAGATTATCATCAAAATCATCATAATCATGAGAAGTATTGGTAAGATCATCGTAATCATCCTTTAAACTCGAAAAAGGGGGTTTTCGACTCACCTCTCCAAAGGCTGTATTTCGCTAGATTTCGCTGGTTTTTCGACTTTTAAGATTTTTCTACTTTTAGCTCTTTTCTTATTATAGATGGGCTTTATAATGATAGTTATCATCATTATTGTCATTATCATCATCATTATTATCATTACTGTCATTATCGCCCTAATCACTCTTAAAGTCATTATAATAATCATCATCTTAATTATTAATGTTATTTTCATCATTATAATCATTTTAATAATGATAATGACAATAATCATAATTCTGGAAATAATAACAACAATAATAAGGATTATAATAACAATAATTTCCGTGTTATAATTACTTCTATTATTACTTCTGTTACAATTGTCGTTATTATTATTAGGAAAATCATTAGAATAGTGTCGATTATTGCTATTATTGCAATTATTAGGCAAATCATCATTATAATTATCATTGTATAATTACTATCATAATTATTGTCCTAATTACTCTCATAATTATCACTATTATCGTCATGATTGATGGGGTTATCATCAAAATCATCATAATTAGCAGAATTATTGCTAAGATCATCATAATCATCCTTTAAACTCGAAAAAGGGGTGTTTTCGACTCATATCTGCAAAGGCTGTATTTCGCTAGAATTCGCCGGTTTTTCGCCTTATGAGATTTTTCTACTTTTTGCCTTTTTCTCATTATAGATGGGCTTTGTAATGATAATTATTTTCATTATTGTCATTATCATCATCAATATTATCATTACTGTCATTATCGCCCTAATCACCCTTAATATAGTCATTATAATAATCATCATCTTAATTATTAATGTCATTTTCATCATTATCATTATTTTAATAATGATAATGACACTAATGATTTTTCTGGTAATAATAACAACAATAATAAGGATTATAATAACAATACTAGCCGTGTTATAATTACTTCTTTTATTATTTCTGTTATCATTGTCGTTATTATTATTAGGAAAATCATTAGAATAGTGGTGATTATTGCTATTACTGCAATTATTAGACAAATCATTATAATTATTAATTTATAATTATGATCATAATTATTGTCCTAATTGCTCTCATAATTATCATTATTATCGTCATTATTGTCATCATTGATTCGGTTATCATCAAAATCATGATAATTAGCAGAATTATTGCTAAGATCATCATAATCATCCTTTAAACTCGAAAAAGGGGGGTTTTCGACTCATCTCTCCAAATGCTGTATTTCGCTAGAATTCGCTGATTTTTCGACTTTTGGGATTTTTCTACTTTTAGCCTTTTTCTTATAGATGGGCTTTATAATAATCACCATCATTATCGTCATTATCATCATCATTATTATCATTACTGTCATTATCGCCCAAATCACCCTTAATATAATCATTATAATAATCATCTTAATTATTAATGTCATTTTCATCATTATCATTATTTTAATAATGATAATGACAATAATAATTCTGGAAATAATAACAAAAATGATAAGGATTATAATAACAATAATAGCCCTAATATAATTAATTCTTTTATTATTTCTGTTATCCTTGTCGTTATTATTATTAGGAAAAAAAAAATAGTGTTCATTATTGCTATTATTGCAATTATTAGGCAAATCATTATAATCATCATTGTATAATTACTATCATGATTATTGTCCTAATTACTCTCATAATTATCATTATTATCGTCATTATTGTCATTATTGATGGGGTTATCATGAAAATCATGATAATTAGCAGAATTATTACTAAGATCATCATAATCATCCTTTAAACTCGAAAAAGGGGGGTTTTAGACTCATCTCTCCAAAGGCTTTATAATGATAATTATCATCATTATTGTCATTATCACCATCATTATTATCATTACTGTCATTATCGCCCTAATCACCCTTAATATAGTCATTATAATAATCATAATCTTAATTATTAATGTCATTTTCATCATTATGATTGTTTTAATAATGATAATGACAATAATGGTAATTCTGGAAATAATAACAACAATAATAAGGATTATAATAACAAAAATAGCCGTATTAAAATTACTTCTATTATTATTTATGTTATCATTGTAGTTATTATTATTAGGAAAATCATTAGAATAGTGTTGATTATTGCTATTATTGCAATTATTAGGCAAATCATCATTATAATTATCGTTGTATAATTATTATCATAATTATTGTCCTAATTACTCTCATAATTATCATTATTATTTATGTCATTTTCATCATTATAATTATTTTAATAATGATAATGACAATAATGATAATTCTGGAAATAATAACAACAATAATAAGGATTATAATAACAATAATTGCCGTGTTATAATTACTTATATTATTATTTCTGTTATCATTGTCGTTATTATTATTAGGAAAATCATTAGAATAGTGTTGATTATTGCTATTATTGCAATTATTAGGCAAATCATCATTGTAATTATCATTGTATAATTATTATCATAATTATTGTCTTAATTACTCTCATAATTATCATTATTATCGTCATTATTGTCATTATTGATGGGGTTATCATCAAAATCATGATAATTAGCAGAATTATTGCTAAGATCATCATAATCATCCTTTAAACTCGAAAAAGGGTGTTTTCGACTCATCTCTCTAAAGGCTATATTTCGTTAGATATCACCGCTTTTTCGACTTTTGGGATTTTTCTACTTTTAGCCTTTTTCTTATTACAGATGGGCTTTATAATAATAATTACCATCATTATTGTCATCACCATCATTATTATCATTACTGTCATTATCGCCCTAATCACCCTTAATATAGTCATTATAATAATCATCTTAATTATTAATGTCATTTTCATCATTATAATTATTTTAATAATGATAATGACAATAATGATAATTCTGGAAATAATAACAACAATAATAAGGATTATAATAACAAAAATAGCCGTATTAAAATTACTTCTATTATTATTTCTTTTATCATTGTCGTTATTATTATTAGGAAAATCATTAGAATAGTGTTGATTATTGCTATTATTGCAATTATTAGGCAAATCATCATTATAATTATCATTGTATAATTATTATCATAATTATTGTCCTAATTACTCTCATAATTATCATTATTATCATGATTATTGTCATTATTGATGGGGTTATCATCATAATTAGCAGAATTATTGCTAAGATCATCATAATCATCCTTTAAACTCGAAAAAAGGGGTTTTCGACTCATCTCTGCAAAGGCTGTATTTCGCTAGATTTCGCCGGTTTTTCGACTTTTTAGATTTTTCTACTTTTAGCCTTTTTCTCATTATAGATGGGCTTTATAGTAATTATCATCATTATTGTCATTATCATCATTATCATTACTGTCATTATTGCCCTAATCACCCTTAATATAGTCATTATAATAATCAGTATCTTAATTATTTAGGTCATTTTCATCATTATAATTATTTTAATAATGATAATTCTGGAAATAATAACAATAATAAGGATTATAATAACAATAATTGCCGTGTTATAATTCTATTATTATTTATTATTGTCGTTATTATTATTAGGAAAATCATTAGAATAGTGTTGATTATTGCTATTATTGCAATTATTAGGCAAATCATCATTGTAATTATTATTGTATAATTATTATCATAATTATTGTCTTAATTACTCTCATAATTATCATTATTATCGTCATTATTGTCATTATTGATGGGGTTATCATCAAAATCATCATAATTAGCAGAATTATTGCTCAGGTCATCATAATCATCCTTTAAACTCGAAAAATGGGGTTTTACGACTCATCTCTCCAAAGGCTATATTTCGCTAGAGTTCGCCGGTTTTTCGACTTTTGGGATTTTTCTACTTTTAGCCTTTTTCTTATTATAGATGGGCTTTATAATGGTAATTGTAGCGGGGCGTAGACCCAGTAGACTTTAAGTTGTCTGGTTGAGTCTGGGCTCAACCGAGAATATAGAGTTTTTGCTCAAGGGAAAGATTCGTCTGCAGTGAACAGATGTAAGGTTCCAGGCCTACGGTACGCTGCCACCACCCGATTATTAGGTTCGGGAACCGTGTATGTCGTGTAAGTGGGTGTGGGTGTTGTATCAGAGAAGGGTGGAAAGAAAGTACAGAATGTGTGTGCTGAATGTTGGATGTGTAAGTGTGTAGATGTGAAAAGGGAGATAGCGTAGGCTGAGCGTCTGCGTGGACGTGTTTGGAAGAAAAAAAGCAAGATCATAGAATTCTTCTTCTTCCCTTCGGTTTGAGCATCCGCCTGCTGGGAGCGGGAACACAGAGATAGTTAAATGAATCTGTTCTTTTGATATCAGCTTAATATTTTCTGATTTATCTAGCCTTTTTACAGCCTTTCAAGGATTGCGTGATGTCAGAGCAACCAGCGATGTGCTGTTTAGGAGACCCGAGTCCGAGAAAGATTTAGGCATCTAACCTTGGACAGAACCAGAACTTTAGTGGTGGTATAAATTATTCTGACTGGAGTTGAGTAAAAGCTCTAAGATGGTACGATGTTTATTTAGAGAGCAAGTTACACTCACTAGGGAATTACAGGCATTTTTCAGTCATGAAAAGTAGACAAAGGTGTGTACATCACCAATTTATCACAGCGGAGGTGATGCACGAGAAATTAACACCAGATAAACTTACCACGATATAAAAAAATGTCTTCCCTAAGTTGGCGTCCCAACTCCAGAAGTACTGTTACTAGAGGGTCAGCATAAAAACATCAAAGTCCCTAAATTACGTTAAACTGTTAACATCCAACCCAAATGGAGGTTAACTGTTAAAGCAAAGCTAATGCTGACGGATACTTAGTAAGAGTACTTGTGTAAACAGTGAACAAAAGAATTAAGCAATAACTCAATAAGAAGGCTGAACTGGCAAAGTCAATGAAGGGACTAGTCACGAAGACTGCCTGAACACCCACAAGGTCAGACAGGAATCAGCCGAAACAACAAACGAAAACAACAAAAATCACGTATCATGTGATAAGGGCTCTTTATCAGGAGATACGGATCACCAAAGTCTGCCTGATCACCCACAAGGTCAGGCAGAAATCAACAGAAACATATATCAAACAAAATATATATATATATAAAAAAAGATCCTGCTAACGATCTTTATCCCCGGAGGTACGGATCCTCAAGCAGGGACGAAAGGAAACATTAACATTAACTTTAAAAAATATATATGTACAGGAGGTATGACTCCTAAAGTACGAACGAAATAAAACTAAGTAATAACTTAGTCGTAAAAAGGGAAAGTCATACTGGAGGGACAATCACAAAGGGCTGCTTGATTACCCACAAGATCAAGCGGAAATCAATAAACAAGCATTAAGCGAAACAAAACAAATCGACGATAAAGTACGTAAATGTACTTAAAAAGATCTTTTATTCCAGGAGGTACGGATCCTCAGGCAGGAATGAAAAGAAACTAAGTGATAACTTAGTTGTTGAATACACTGGAGGTACGGATCCTCAAGCAGTGTTTCTTTAAATCACTTGGTCCTAATGCTCTCAAACACTGGGAAATACGCAAAAATGTCATGGGACTTCACGAAAGAGTGCACCCTGCAGATGATAATGCAGCATGTCACGCTAAAGTCCAAAAGAGACCAGTCGTCTCCTACACACAACCAGCAACCACTTAGCTTTGAGGAGATACTCAGCAATCCTGGTAAATCCGTGCGCGAAGTATATCCCAGGGTAAATCCGAGCGAGAGCACAACACAGGTAAAATTGTAACCGCGAAGGACCAAAGTGCGGGACAGAGGTCAGGACCGAAGTTCTCTTCCTTCCCCCTACCACGAGTACTTATACCCCGAAAGAAACCCCCAGGCCAAGCCCCAGGCATGGCGCGAAAGAAGAATATAGGCAAAAGAGGTGACTGAAGACCAAGCCGATAGTTGGACAATCCAAACAACCGAGACGAGAGAGGGAAGGGGAAAAACAAAAAAGAAGCAGGGTAACGACCGTCACCTCAATCGGTGGTTATCGCGAGAATTTGGAGACGTCGACAAAAGGAAAGAACATTAGAAAAAATAAAAACAGGAAAGGATACGGAGAAAATCCGATAATAAACAGTTGTCTTAAAAACTGTGAACTTCGGCCAAAACATATCAACAATAATTAGATTAAAAAAAAAAAAAAAAATAGCTATTTTAGCTTGGCGACTTCAACTGGAGATGATATCATCCTTCGAGTCGGGACGTACGCAGCCGTACACTACAATAATTATCATCATTATTGTCATTATCACCATCATTATTATCATTACTGTCATTATCACCCTAATCACCCTTAATATAGTCATTATAATAATCATCATCTTAATTATTAATGTCATTTTCATCATTAAAATTATTTTAATAATGATAATGACAATAATGATTATTCTGGATATAATAACAACAACAATAAGGATTATAATAACAATAATAGCCGTATTAAAATTACTTCTATTATTATTTTTGTTATCATTGTGGTTATAATTATTAGGAAAATCATTAGAATAGTGTTGATTATTGCTATTATTGCAATTATTTGGCAGATCATCATTATAATTATCATTGTATAATTATTATCATAATTATTGTCCTAATTACTCTCATAATTATCATTATCGTCATTATTGCCATTATTGATAGGGTTATCATCAAAATCATCATAATTAGAAGAATTATTGCTAAGATCATCATTATCATCCTTTAAACTCAAAAAAAGGGGTTTTCGACTGATCTCTCCAAAGGCTGAATTTCGCTAGATTTCGCCGGTTTTTCGTCTTTTGATATTTTTCTACTTTTAGCCTTTTTCTCATTATAGATGGGCTTTCTAATGATAATTATCATCATTATTGTCATTATCATCATCATTATCATTACTGTCATTATCGCCCTAATCACCCTTGATATAGTCATTATAATAATCATCATCTTAATTATTAATGCCATTTTCATCATTATAATTATTTTAATAATGATAATGACGCTAATGATAATTATGGAAATAATAACAACAATAATAAGGATTACAATAACAATACTACCCGTGTTATAATTACTTCTATTATTATTTCTGTTATCATTGTCGTTATTATTATTAAGAAAATCATTAGAATAGTGTTGATTATTGATATTATTGCAATTATTAGGCAAATCATTATAATTATTATTGTATAATTATGATCATAATTATTGTCCTAATTGCTCTCATAATTAACATTATTATCGTCATTATTGTCATTATTGATGGGGTTATCATCAAAATCATGATAATTAGCAGAATTATTGCTAAGATCATCATAATCATCTTTTAAACTCGAAAAAGGGGGGTTTTCGACTCGTCTCTCCAAAGGCTGTATTTCGCTAGAATTCGCTGGTTTTTCGACTTTTAGGATTTTTCAACTTTTAGCATTTTTCTTATTATAGATAGGCTTTATAATGATTATTATCATCATTATTGTCATCATCATCATCATCACCCTTGATATAGTCATTATAATAATCATCATCTTAATTATTAATGTCATTTTCATCATTATAATCATTTTAATAATGATAATAACAATAATGATAATTCTGGAAATAATAACAACAATAATAAGGATAATAATAACAATAATAGCCGTATTAAAATTACTTCTATTATTATTTCTGTTATCATTGTGGTTATTATTATTAGGAAAATTATTAGATTAGTGTTGATTATTGCTATTATTGCAATTATTAGGCAAATCATCATTATAATTATCATTGTATAATTATTATCATAATTATTGTCCTAATTACTCTCATAATTATCATCATTATCGTCATTATTGTCATTATTGATAGGGTTATCATCAAAATCATCATAATTAGCAGAACTATTGCTAAGATCATCATAATCATCCTTTAAACTCGAAAAAAGGGGTTTTCGACTCATCTCTCCAAAGGCTAGATTTTGCCCGTTTTTCGATTTTTGGGATTTTTCTACTTTTAGCCTTTTTCTTATTATAGATGGGCTTTGTAATGATAATTAACATCATTATTCTCATTATCATCTTCATTATTATCATTACTTTCATTATCGCCCTAATCACCCTTAATTAATAATAGTCATTATAATAATCATCTTAATTATTAATGTCATTTTCATCATTATAACTATTTTAATAATGATAATGACAATAATGATAATTCTGGAAATAATAACAACAATAATAAGGATTATAATAACAATAATTGCCATGTTATAATTACTTATATTATTACTTCTGTTACAATTGTCGTTATTATTATTACGAAAATCATTAGAATAGTGTCGATTATTGCTATTATTGCAATTATTAGGCAAATCATCATTATAATTATCATTCTATAATTATTATCATAATTATTGTCCTTTTACTCTCATAATTATCATTATTATCGTCATGATTGATGGGGTTATCATCAAAATTATCCTAATTAGCAGAATTACTGCTAAGATCATAATAATCATCCTTTAAACTCGAAAAAGGGGGGTTTTCGACTCATATCTACAAAGGCTGTATTTCGCGAGATTTCGCCGGTTTTTAGACTTTTGAGATTTTTCTACTTTTAGCCTTTTTCTTATTATAGATGGGCTTTATAATGATAATTATCATCATTATTGTCATTATAATCATCATTATTATCAATACTGTCATTATCGCCCTAATCACCCTTGATATAGTAATTATAATCATCATCTTAATTATTAATGTCATTTTCATCATTATAATTATTTTAATAATGATAATGACAATAATGATAATTCTGGTAAAAATAAAAACAATAATAAAGATTATAATAACAATACTAGCCGTGTTATAATGACTTCCTTTATTATTTCTGTTATCATTGTCGTTATTATTATTAGGAAAATCATTAGAATAGTGTTGATTATTGCTATTATTGCAATTGTTAGGCAAATCATCATTATAATTATCATTGTATAATTATTATCATAATTATTGTCCTAATTGCTTTCATAATTATCATTATTATCGTCATTATTGTCATCATTGATGGGGTTATCATCATAATTAGCAGAATTATTGCTAAGATCATCATAATCATCCTTTAAGCTCGAAAAAAGGGGTTTTCGACTCATCTCTGCAAAGGCTGTATTTCGCTAGATTTCGACAGTTTTCGACTTTTTAAGATTTTTCTACTTTTAGCCTTTTTCTCATTATAGATAGGCTTTATAATGATAATTATCATCATTATTGTCATTAACATCATCATTATTATCATTACTGTCATTATCGCCCTAATCACCATTAATATAGTCATTATAATAATCATCATCTTAATTACTAATGTCATTTTCATCATTATAATCATTTTAATTATGATAATGACAATAATGATAATTCTGGAAATAATAACAATAATAATAAGGATTATAAAAACAATAATTGCCGTGTTATAATTACTTCTATTATTATTTCTGTTACAATTGTCGTTATTATTATTAGGAAAATCATTAGAATAGTGTCAATTATTGCTATTATTGCAATTATTAGGCAAATCATTATAATTATCATTGTATAATTATTATCATAATTATTGTCTTAATTACTCTCATAAATATCATTACTATTGTCATGATTGATGGGGTTATCATCAAAATCATAATTAGCAGAATTATGGCTACGATCATCATAATCATCCTTTAAACTCGAAAATAGATGGGTTTTCGACTCATGTCTGCAAAGGCTGTATTTCGCTAGATTTCGCCGGTTTTTCGACTTCTAAGATTTTTCTAGTTTTAGCCTTTTTCTCATTATAGATGGGCTTTCTAATGATAATTATCATTATTGTCTTTATCATCATTATTATCATTACTATCGCCCTAATCACCCTTGATATAGTCATAATAATCATCATCTTAATTATTAATGTCATTTTCATCATTATAATTATTTTAATAATGATAATGACAATAATGATAATTCTGGATATAATAACAACAATAATAAGGATTATAATAACAATAATAGCCGTGTCATAATTACTTCTATTATTATTTCTGTCATCATTGTCGTCATTATTATTAGGAAAATCATTAGAATAGTGTTGATTATTGCTATTATTGCAATTATTAGGCAAATCATTATAATTATTATTGTATAATTATGATCATAATTATTGTCCTAATTGCTCTCATAATTATCATTATTATCGTCATTATTGTCATTATTGATGGGATTATCATCAAAATCATCATAATTAGCAGAATTATTGCTAAGATCATCATAATCATTCTTTAAACTCGAAAATAGGGGGTTTTCGACTCATCTCTGCAAAGGCTGGATTTCACTAGATTTCGACGGTTTTTCGACTTTTAGCCTTTTTTTCATTATAAATGGGCTTCATAATGATAATTATCATCATTATTGTCATTATCATCATCATTATTATCATTACTGTCATTATCGCCTTAATCACCCTTGATATAGTCATTATAATAATCCTCATTTTAATTATTAATGTAATTTTCATCATTATCATTATTTTAATAATGATAATGACACTAATGATAATTCTGGTAATAATAACAACAATAATAAGGATTATAATAACAATACTAGCCGTGTTATAATTACTTCCTTTATTATTTCTGTTATCATTGTCATTATTATTAGTAGGAAAATCATTAGAATAGTGTTGATTATTGCTATTATTGCAATTATTAGGCAAATCATTGTAATTATTATTGTATAATTATGATCATAATTATTGTCCTAATTGCTCTCATAATTATCATTATTATCGTCATTATTGTCATTATTGATGGGGTTATCATCAAAATCATGATAATTAGCAGAATTATTGCTAAGATCATCATAATCATCCTTTAAACTCGAAAAAGGGGGGTTTTCGACTCATCTCTCCAAAGGCTGTATTTCACTAGAATTCGCTGGTTTTTCGACTTTTAGGATTTTTCTACTTTTAGCATTTTTCTTATAGATGGGCTTTATAATAATGACCGTCATTATCGTCATTATCATCATCATTATTATCATTACTGTCATTATCGCCCAAATCACCCTTAATATAATCATTATAATAATCATCTTAATTATTGATGTCATTTTCATCATTATTAGGAAAATCATTAGAATAGTGTTGATTATTGCTATTATTGCAATTATTAGGCAAATCATCATTATAATTATCATTGTATAATTATTATCATAATTATTGTCCTAATTACTCTCATAATTATCATTATTTTCATGATTATTGTCATTATTGATGGGGTTACATCATAATTAGTAGAATTATCATCATAATCATCCTTTAAACTCGAAAAATGGGGTTTTCGACTTATCTCTGCAAAGGCTGTATTTCGCTAGATTTCGCCGTTTCTTCGACTTTTTAGATTTTTCTACTTTTAGCCTTTTTCTCATTATAGATGGGCTTTATAATATTTATCATCATTATTGTCATTATCATCATCATTATTATCATTACTGTCATTATCGCCCTAATCACCGTTAATATAGTCATTATAATAATCATCTTAATTATTTAGGTCATTTTCATCATTATAATTATTTTAATAAAGATAATGACAATAATTATAATTCTGGAAATAATAACAACAATAATAAGTATTATAATAACAATAATAGCCGTGTTATAATTACTTCTATTATTATTTCTGTTATCATTGTGGTTATTATTATTAGGAAAATCGTTAGAATAGTGTTGATTATTGCTATTATTGCAATTATTAGGCAAATCATCATTATAATAATCATTGTCTAATTATTATCATAATTATTGTCCTAATTACTCTCATAATTATCATTATTTTCGTCATTATTGTCATTATTGATGGGGTTATCATCAAAATCATCATAATTAGCAGAATTCCTGCTAAGATCATCATAATCATCCTTTAAACTCGAAAAAGGATATATTTCGTTAGATTTCGCCGGTTTTTCGACTTTTGGGATTTTTCTAATTTTAGCCTTTTTCTTATTACAGATGGGCTTTATAATAATAATTACTATCATTATTGTCATTATAACCATCATTATTATCATTACTGTCATTATCGCCCTAATCACCCTTAATATAGTCATTATAATAATCATCATCTTAATTATTAATGTCATTTTCATCATTATAATTATTTTAATAATGATAATGACAGTAATGATAATTCTGGAAATAATAACAACAATAATAAGGATTATAATAACAATAATAGCCGTGTTATAATTACTGCTACAATTATTTCTGTTATCATTGTCGTTATTATTATTAGGAAAATCATTAGAATAGTGTCGATTATTGCTATTATTGCAATTATTAGGCAAATCATCATTATAATTATTATTGTATAACTATCATAATTATTGTCCTAATTACTCTCATATTTATCATTATTATCGTTCATTATTGATTGGGTTATCATCAAAATAATCATAATTAGCAGAATTATTGCTAAGATCATCATAATCATCATAATCATCCTTTAAACTCGAAAAAGGGGGTTTTAATCTCACCTCTCCAAAGGCTAGATTTAACCGTTTTTTCGACTTTTGGGATTTTTCTACTTATATAGCCTTTTTCTTATTATGGATGGGCTTTATAATTATAATTATCATCATTATTGTCATTATCACCATCATTATCATCATTAATGTCATTATCGCCCTAATCACCCTTAATATAGTCATTATAATAATCATCTTAATATTTAATGTCATTTTCATTATAATTATTTTAATAATGATAATGACAATAATGATAATTCTGGAAATAATAACAACAATAATAAGGATCATAATAACAATAATAGCCGTATTGAAATTACTTCTATTATTATTTCTATTATCATTTTGGTTATTATTATTAGGAAAATTATTAGAGTAGTGTTGATTATTGCTATTATTGCAATTATTAGGCAAATCATCATTATAATTATCATTGTATAATTATTATCATAATTATTGTCCTTATTACTCACATAATTATCATTATTATCGTCATTATTGTCATTATTGATGGGGTTATCATCGAAATCATCATAATTAGTAGAACTATTGCTAAGATCATCATAATCATCCTTTAAAGTCGAAAAAAGGGGTTTTCGACTCATCTCTCCATAAACTGTTTTTCGCTAGATTTTGCCGGTTATTCGACTTTTGGGATTTTTCTACTTTTAGCCTTTTTCTCATTATAGATGGGCTTTATAATGATAATTATCATCATTATTGTCATTATCATCACCATTAATATCATTACTGTCATTATCGCCCTAATCACCCTTAATATAGTCATTATAATAGTCATCTTAATTATTAATGTCATTTTCATCATTATAATTATTTTAATAATGATAATGACAATAATGATAATTCTGGAAATAATAACAACAATAATAAGGATCATAATAACAATAATAGCCGTATTGAAATTACTTCTATTATTATTTCTGTTTTCATTGTCGTTATTATTATAAGGAAAAGCAGAATAGTGTTGATTATTGTTATTATTGCAATTATTAGGAAAATCGTCATTATAAGTATCATTGTATAATTACTATCATAATTGTTGTCCTAATTACTCCCAAAATCATGATTATTATCGTCATTTTTGTCATTACTGATGGGGTTAACATCAAAATCATCATATTTAGCAGAATTATAGCTAAGATCATCACAATCATAATTTAAACTAGAAAAAAGGGGTTTTCGACTCATCTCTGCAAAGGCTGTATTTCGCTAGATTTCGCTAGTTTTTCGACTTATGGGATTTTTCTACTTTTAGCCTTTTTGTCATTATTGATGGGCTTTCTAATGATAATTATCATTATTGTCATTATCATCATCATTATCATCATTACTATCGCCTTAATCACCCTTGATATAGTCATAATAATCATCATCTTAATTATTTAGGTCATTTTCATCATTATCATTATTCTAATAATGATAATGACAATAATGATAATTCTGGAAATAATAACAACAATAATAAGGATTATAATAGGAATAATAGCCGTGTTAAAATTACTTCTATTATTATTTGTTATCATTGTCGTTATTATTATTAGGAAAATTATAAATAGTGTTGATTATTGCTATTATTGCAATTATTGGGCAAATCATCATTATAATTATCATTGTATAATTATTATCATAATTATTGTCCTAGTTACTCTCATAATTATCATTATTATCGTCATCATTGTCATTATTCATGGGATTATCATCAAAATCATCATAATCATCCTTTAAACTCGAATAAAAGGGCTTTTCGACTCATCTCTGCAAAGGCTGTATTTCGCTAGATTTCGCCGTTTTTTCGACTTTTGAGATTTTTCTACTTTTAGCCTTTTTCTCATTATAGATGGGCTTTATAATGATAATTATCATTATTGTCATTATCATAATCATTATTATCATTACTGTCATTATCGCCCTAATCACCCTTAATATAGTCATTATAATAATCATCATCTTAATTATTAATGTCATTTCATCATTATGATTATTTTAATAATGATAATGACAATAATGATAATTCTGGAAATAATAACAACAATAATAAGTATTATAATAACAATAATAGCCGTGTTATAATTACTTCTATTATTATTTCTGTTACAATTGTCGTTAGTATTATTAGGAAAATCATTAGAATAGTGTCGATTATTGCTATTATTGCAAATATTAGGCAAATCATCATTATAATTATCATTGTATAATTATTATCATAATTATTGTACTAATTACTCTCATAATTATCATTATTATTGTCATTATTGATGGGGTTATCATCAAAATCATCATAATTAGCAGAATCATTTCTAAGATCATCATTATCATCCTTTAAACTCGAAAAAATGGGTTTTCGACTCATCTCTGCAAAGGCTGTATTTCGCTAGATTTCTCCGGTTTCTCGACTTTTGGGATTTTTCTACTTTTAGCCTTTTTCTCATTATAGATGGGCTTTATAATGATAATTATCATCATTATTGTCATTATCATCATCATTATTATCATTACTGTCATTATCGCCCTAATCACCCTTAATATAGTCATTATAATAATCATCATCTTAATTATTAATGTCATTTTCATCATTATCATTATTTTAATAATGATAATGACACTAATGATAATTCTGGTAATAATAACAACAATAATAAGGATTATAATAACAATACTAGCCGTGTTATAATTACTTCTTTTATTATTTCTGTTATCATTGTCGTTATTATTATTAGGAAAATCATTAGAATAGTGTTGATTATTGCTATTATTGCAATTATTAGGCAAATCATTATAATTATCGTTGTATAATTATGATCATAATTATTGTCCTAATTGCTTTCATAATTTTCATTATTATCGTCATTATTGTCATCATTGATTCGGTTATCATCAAAATCATGATAATTAGCAGAATTATTGCTAAGATCATCATAATCATCCTTTAAACTCGAAAAAGAGGGGGTTTACGACTCTTCTCTCCAAAGGCTGTATTTCGCTAGATTTCGCCGGTTTTTCGACTTTTGGGATTTTTCTACTTTTAGCCTTTTTCTTATTACAGATGGGCTTTATGATAATAATTACCATCATTATTGTCATTATCACCATCATTATTATCATTACTGTCATTATCGCCCTAATCACTCTTAATATAGTCATTATAATAATCATCATCTTAATTATTAAAGTCTTTTTCATTATTATAATCATTTCAATAATGATAATGACAATAATGATAATTCTGGAAATAATAACAACAATAAGAAGGATTATAATAACAATAATTGCCGTGTTATAATTACTTCTATTATTATTTCTGTTACAATTGTCGTTATTATTATTTGGAAAATCATTAGAATAGTGTCGATTATTGCTATTATTGCAATTATTAGGCAAATCATCATTATAATTATCATTGTATAATTATTATCATAATTATTGTCCTAATTACTCTCACAATTATCATTATTATCGTCATGATTGATGGGGTTATCATCAAAATCATGATGATTAGCAGAATTATTGCTAAGATCATCATAATCATCCTTTAAGCTCGAAAATCGGGGTTTTCGACTCAGCTCTGCAAAGGATGTATTTCACTAGATTTCGCCAGTTTTTCGAATTTTGAGATTTTTTTAATTTTAGCCTTTTTCTCATTATAGAGAGGCTTTAAAATGATAATTATCATCATTATTGTCATTATCATCATCATTATTATCATTACTGTCATTATCGCCCTAATCACCCTTAATATAGTCATTATAATAATCATCATCTTAATTATTAATGTCATTTTCATTATAATTATTTTAATAATATAAATGACAATAATGGTAATTCTGGTAATAATAACAACAATAATAAGGATTATAATAACAATAATTGCCGTGTTATAATTAATTCTATTATTATTTCTGTTATCATTGTCGTTATTATTATTAGGAAAATCATTAGAATAGTGTCGATTATTGATATTATTGCAATTATTAGGCAAATTATCATTATATTTATCATTGTATAATTATTATCATAATTATTGTCCTAATTAATCTCACAATTATCATTATTATTATCATTATTGATGGGGTTTTCATCAAAATCATCATAATTAGCAGAATTATTGCTAAGATCATTATCATCCTTTAAACTCGAAAAAAAATTTTCGACTCATCTCTGCAAAGGTTGTATTTCGCTAGATTTCGCCGGTTTTTCGACTTTTAGGATTTTTCTACTTTTAGCCTTTTTCTCATTATAGATGGGCTTTATAATGATAATTATCATCATTATTGTCATTATCATCATCATTATTATCATTACTGTCATTATCGCCCTAATCACCCTAAATATAGTCATTATAATAATCATCATCTTAATTATTAAAGTCATTTTCATTATTATCATTATTTTAATAATAATAATGACAATAATGGTAATTCTGGTAATAATAACAACAATAATAAGGATTATAATAACAATACTAGCCGTGTTACAATTACTTCTTTTATTATTTCGGTTATCATTGTCGTTATTATTATTAGGAAAATCATTAGAATAGTGTTAATTATTGCTATTATTGCAATTATTAGGCAAATCATTATAATTATTATTGTATAATTATGATAATAATTATTGTTCTAATTGCTTTCATAATTATCATTATTATCGTCATTATTGTCATCATTGATTCGGTTATCAAAATCATGATAATTAGCAGAATTATTGCAAAGATCATCATAATCATCCTTTAAACTCGAAAAAGGAGGTTTTCGACTTATCTCTCGAAAGGCCGTACTTCGCTAGAATTCGCCGGTTTTTCGACTTTTGGGATTTTTCTACTTTTAGCCTTTTTCGTATTACAGATGGGCTTTATAATAATAATTCTCATAATTATTGTCATTATCACCATCATTATTATCATTAGTCATTATCGCCCTAATCACCCTTAATATAGTCATTATGATAATAATCATCTTAATTATTAATGTCATTTTCATTATTATAATTATTTTAATAATGATAATGACAATGATGATAATTCTGGAAATAATAACATCAATAATAAGGATTATAATAAAATTAATAGCCGTATTAAAATTACTTCTATTATTATTTCTGTTATCATTGTCGTTATTATTATTAGGAAAATCATTAGAATGGTGTTGATTATTGCTATTATTGCAATTATTAGGCAAATCATCATTATAATTATCATTGTATAATTATCATAATTATTGTCCTAATTACTCTCATAAATATCATTATTATCATCATTATTGTCATTATT
>NC_091552.1:27283730-27315433 GCF_042767895.1 Penaeus vannamei | reverse complement strand
ATACAGCCTCTGCAGAGATGAGTCGAAAACCCCTTTTTTCGAGTTTAAAGGATGATTATGATGATCTTAGCAATAATTCTGCTAATTATGATGATTTTGATGATAACCCTATCAATAATGACAATAATGACGATAATAATGATAATTATGAGAGTAATTAGGACAATAATTATGATAATAAATATACAATTATAATTATAATGATGATTTGCCCAATAATTGTAATAATAGCCAATAATCAACACTATTCTAAAGATTTTCCTAATAATAATAACGACAATGATAACAGAGATAATAATAGAAGTAATTATAACACGGCTATTATTCTTATTATAATCCTTATTATTGTTGTTATTATTTCCAGAATTATCATTATTGTCATTATCATTATTAAAATAATTATAATGATGAAAATGACATTAATAATTAAGATGATTATTATAATGACTATTAAGGGTGATTAGGGCGATAATGACAGTAATGATAATAATGATGATGATAATGACAATAATGATGATAATTATCATTATAAAGCCGTCTATAATGAGGAAAAGGCTAAAAGTAGAAAAATCTCAAAAGTCGAAAATACGGCGAAAACTAGTGAAATATAGTCTTTGGAGAGATGAGTCGAAAACCCCTTTTTTCCTGTTTAAAGGATGATTACGATGATCTTGGCAATATTTCTGCTAATTATCATAATTTTGATGATAACCCCATCAATAATGACAATAATGACGATAATAATGACAATTATGAGAGTAATTAGAACAATAATAATGATAATTATACAATGACAATTATAATGACTTGCCTAATTATTGCAATAATAGCAATAATAAACACTATTCTAATGATTTTCCTAATAATAATAACCACAATGATAAAAGAAATAATAATAGAAGTAATTTTAATACGGCTATTATTGTTATTATAATCCTAATTATTGTTGTTATTATTTCCAGAATTATCATTATTGTCATTATCATTATTAAAATAATTATAATGAAAATGATATTAATAATTAAGATGATAATTATTATAATGACTATATTAAGGGTGATTAGGGCGATAATGACAGTAATGATAATAATGATGGTGATAATGACAATAATGATAATTATCATTATAAAGCCCATCTATAATAAGAAAAAGGCTAAAAGTAGAAAAATCCCAAAAGTCGAAAAACCGGCGAAATCTAGCGAAATATAGCCTTTGGAGAGATGAGTCGAAAACCCCCATTTTTCGAGTTTAAAGGATGATTATGATGATCTGAGCAATAATTCTGCTAATTATCATGATTTTGATGATAACCGAATCAATGATGACAATAATGACGATAATAATGATAAATATTAGAGCAATTAGGACAATAATTATGATAATAATTATACAATGATAATTATAATGATGATTTGCCTAATAATTGAAATATTAGCAATAATCGACACTATTCTAATGATTTTCCTAATAATAATGACAATTGTAACAGAAATAATAATAGAAGTAATTATAACACGGCAATTATTGTTATTATAATCCTTATTATTGTTGTTATTATTTCCAGAATTATCATTATTGTCATTATCATTATTAAAACAATTATAATGAAAATGACATTAATAATTAAGATGATGATTATTATAATGGCTATTAAGGGTGATTAGGGCGATAATGACAGTAATGATAATAATGATGATGATAATGACAATAATGATGATAATTATCATTATAAAGCCCATATATAATGAGAAAAAGGCTAAAAGTAGAAAAATCTTAAAAGTCGAAAAACTGGAAAAATCTAGCGAAATACAGCCTTTGCAGAGATGAGTAAAAAAAAACCCTTTTTCTAGTTTAAAGGATGATTATGATGATCTTAGCAATAATTCTGCTAATTATGATGATTTTGATGATAACCCATCAGTAACGACAATAATGACGATAATAATCATAATTATGAGAGTAATTAGGACAAAAATTATGATAGTAATTATACAATGATACTTATAATTACGATTTGCCTAATAATTGCAATAATAGCAATAATCAGCACTATTCTGTTTTTCCTAATAATAACGACAATGATAACAGAAATAATAATAGAAGTAATTTTAATACGGCTATTATTGTTAATATAATCCTTATTATTGTTGTTATTATTTCCAGAATTATCATTATTGTCATTATCATTATTAAGATAATTATAATGAAAATGACATTAATAATTAAGATGATTATTATAATGACTATATTAAGGGTGATTAGGGTGATAATGACAGTAATGATGATAATGATGGTGATAATGACAATAATGATGATAATTATAATTATAAAACCCATCCATACTAAGAAAAAGGCTATAAGTAGAATAATCCCAAAAGTCGAAAAACCGGCGTAATCTAGCCTTTGGAGAGGTGAGATTAATCCCCCCTTTTTCGAGTTTAAAGGATTATTATGATGATTATGATAATCTTAGCAATAATTCTGCTAATTATGATGATTTTGATGATAACCCAATCAATAATGACGATAATAATGATAATTATGAGAGTAATTAGGACAATAAGTATGATAATTATACAATACAATTATACAATAATCAAAATGATGATTTTCCTAATAATTGCAATAATAGCAATAATCGACACTATTCTAATGATTTTCCTAATAATAATAACGACAATTGTAACAGAAATAAAAATAGAAGTAATTATAACAAGGCTATTATTGTTATTATAATCCTTATTATTGTTGTTATTATTTCCATAATTATCATTATTGTCATTATCATTATTAAAACAATTATAATGATGAAAATGACATTAATGATTAAGATAATGATTATTATAATGACTATATTAACGGTGATTAGGGCGATAATGACAGTAATGATAATAATGATGATGATAATGACAATAATGATGATAATTATTATAAAGCCCATCTATAATGAGAAAAAGGCTAAAAGTAGAAAAATCTAAAAAGTCGAAGAAACGGTTAAATCTGGCGAAATACAGCCTTTGTCGAATACCACTTTTTTCGAGTTTAAAGGATGATTATGATGATCTTAGCAATAATTGTACTAATTATGATGATAACCCCATCAATAATGACAATAATCATAATAGCAATAATCAACACTATTCTAATGATTTTCCTAATAATAATAACGACAATGATAACAGAAATAATAATAGATGTAATTTTAATACGGCAATTATTGTTATTATAATCCTTATTATTGTTTTATTATTTCCAGAATTACCATTATTGTCATTATCATTATTAAAACAATCATAATGATGAAAATGACATTAATAATTAAGATTATGATTATCATAATGACTATATTAAGGGTGATTTGGGCGATAATGACAGTAATGATAATAATGATGGTGATAATGACAATAATGATGATAATTATCATTATAAAGCCTTTGGAGAGATAAGTCGAAAAAAAACCTTTTTCGAGTTTAAAGGATGATTATGATGATCTTAGCAATAATTCTGCTAATTATCATGATTTTGATGATAACCCCATCAATAATGACAATAATGACGATAATAATGATAATTATGAGAGTAATTAGGACAATAATTATGATAGTAATTATACAATGATGATTACAATGATTTGCCTAATAATTGCAATAATAGCAATAATGAACACTATTCTGTTTTTCCTAATAATAATAACAACAATGATAACAGAAATAATAATAGAAGTAATTATAATACGGCTATTATTGTTATTATAATCCTTATCATTGTTGTTATTATTTCCAGAAATTAAAATAATTATAATGATGAAAATTACATTAATAATTAAGATGATTATTAAATGATTATATTAAGGGTGATTTGGGCGATAATGACAGTAATGATAATAATGATGATGGTAATGACGATAATTATGGTAATTATTATAAAGCCCATCTATAAGAAAAAGGCTAAAAGTAGAAAAATCCCAAAAGTCGAAAAACCGGCGAATGTTTGGGTATGTGGGGCCTAGTCACAACTGCCGTTCCTCTGCATCCTGCTTACTTCCTCCCGGTCTCCGACTTCTTGTGTATTCATTTCCAACCCTCTTTCCTCTCGAAAAAAGGGGGGAACCTTCGACCAGTATGTTGTCTTCCGATGTCTCTTTGTTCCTTTTTCTCTTGAAAAAGGGAAAGAGATAATTTGGGAGACAAAAGTGTATATGTTCTTATGTGGCCTCCGCCCTCTGCTGGTTGGTTCTTTACCCTCCGTTCTAGCAAATATGGTATTTTTCACTGGGTTCAGTACTCATAAAAAGTGTTTGTGTTATTGCCTTATAGTTCATTAATCACCTCTTATTCCCGCTATAATAAATTAATATTATTATTAATATATTCATTTATTATTCACATTCTTATTATTATTATTATTATTGTTATTATTGTTATTATTATTATTATTATTATTATTATCATTATTATTATTATTATTATTATTATTAATATTATCTTATATACACTTATATATATGTAGACACATACGTCCTTATTTTCACTTATACGCACTTTATGTATACATATACTCACACCTATATATTATTCATATTATTCATATTACTCATATTATTCACATTACTCATATTATTCACATTATTCATATTATTCATATTATTCACATTATTCACATTATTCCTATTATTCATATTGTTCATATTATTCGTATTCTTCCTATTGTTCTTATCATTCATATTATTCATGTTATTCATATTATTCATGTTATTCATATTATTCCTATCCTTCATATTGTTCATATTATTCATATTATTCATAATATTCCTATAATATTCTTCCTATTATATTATTATTGTTATTATTATTATTATTATTATTATTATTATTATTTTTCTTTTTATTCCTTTCTGTCAACGGAACAGCTGGGCGAAGGGTGAGGGCAGGTCATGCGACGTTGCGCGCCCTCGCCCGCCCGCGATGTGTATATCCTCCCCTTGTTCCTCAGTCCGCTTCCTCGCTGTTCATTTCCTTCCATCCAGGAGGTGGGAGGGGGGAAGGGGGTGTTGGTGTGCGGATATACCTATATTGACACTCAAAAAACTTAACCATAATAATAATAATATTATTATTATTATTATTATTATTCACAATATTTCTATTCACCTTCTTATTATTCATATTATTATTACCATTATTCACATTATTATTATTATTATTCAAACTATTATTATTCACACTATTAATATTCACACTATTATTATTCACACTATTATTATTATTCACATTATTATTATTATTCACATTATTATTATTGTTACTATTATTATTATTATTATTACTCACTCACTATTATTATACTCACTATTGTGTACACATATACTCTCCCATATATATTCCTCATGTTATTCATATTATTCATATTATTCTTTATATTAATTTTATCCATATCATTCGTATTATTCATGTTGTTCATATTATTCATATCAATCGTATTATTCATATATTCAAAACATCCATATTATTCATATCTTTTATATGTACATATTATCCATATTATTCATATTATTCATATTATTCAAATTATTCATATTATTCTAACTATTCATATATTGTTATTGTTATTATTATTATTATTATTATTATTATTATTATTTTTATTATCATTATTATTCATATTATTGTTATTGTTATTCCTTTTGGGCGGCGGAACAGCTAGAGGAAGGGGGGGGGGGGCAGTTCATGCGACGTCGCGCGTCCTTGTGCGCCCGCGATGTGTATAACTTCCCTGTGTGGCTGTTTGGCTGTCCGCTTCCTCGCTGTCCTTTTCCTTCCTTCCGGGAGGTGGGAGGGGCATTCCTGTCTGTGGATATCTTTGGAAAGCAAGGTTAGGACTCATCCTTTATTCTATATATATGTTTACTTACATTTGTCTTATTCCCTTTCTATTTATATTTTCCTTTGTCTTGTTTAAAATTCACTTTTGCGCTATTTCTTACTCACTATTTCCTATATTTATTAGGCTTATCTTAGGTTGTATCTTATCCTATCTTATCCTATCTTAAGGTAACAGGGCGTTTATTTACATGTAAATCCAATTCCTTATTCCTATTCTTCCTTTCTTTATTTGATTTCCTTTATTTCTTATTACAATCCTTTATTTTGTAACACCTTTATTCTGTTTTTTCTTAGTTACTTAATTTCAACATTTTATTATCTTTTTCCATCTTTACTTTTTCTCAAAAACTTATTCTCTTTTTCCATATCCACTTTTATCCACTTTTTCCATATCCACTTTTCCTCTCAGACTTATTATCTTTTTCATATCCGTTTTTTCTTTCTTTTGTGAACAGGTGTCCGGTGTTAAAAGGCTGAAACTACTGGGCCTTTATTACCCGACATAAAAGGAGGGAGGCTCTCGGTCGAGCCCTGCACCAGGGGACCTCAGGGGCCTCACCCTGAGGGGCGGTTGCAGGTCTCCAACCTCCCGGTAGGGGGAGGGGGGGGAACTCAATGTCAACCTTAAACCCCGCCCATCCTTCGGGTATTATGCGCCTACACAAACTGGGCCATGACTATCCATCACAAAGGGAGGGAGGCTCTCGGTCGAGCCATGCATCAGGGGACCTCAGGGGCCTCGCCCTGAGGGGCGGTTGCACTATGTTAACCTTCAACCCCGCCCATCCCTCGGCCATAATGCGCCTGCACCTACTGGGCCACGACTATCCATAAAAGGGGGGGGGGGGAGGGGAGAGGGAAAGGAGCCTCTCGGTCGTGCCATGTATCAGGGGGCCTCTTATTTTGTAACATTTAATTTCAAAATCTTAATTATCTTTTTCTATGTTTATTTTTTCTCAAAACCTATTATCTTTTTCCATATTCACTTTTCCAGGAACTTATTATCTCTTTCCATATCTATTTTTTCAAACTCTTAATATCGTTTCCCATATCCACTTTTTTCAAAAAACTTATTATTTTTCCATCCACTTTTTCTCAAAATCTTATCATTATGTCTGGAAACGACTGGGCCTTTATCACCTGACATAAAAAGGAGGGAGGCTCTCGGTCGAGCCCTGCATCAGGGGACCTCAGGGGCCTCGCCCTGAGGGGCGGCTGCGGGTCTCTTAACCTCCCGGTAGGGGGAGGGGGGGGGAAACACTATGTCAACCTTGAACCCCGCCCATCCTTCGGGCATTGTGCGCCTATACCAACTGGGCCATGACTATTCATCATAAAGGGAGGGAGGCTCTCGGTCGAGCCATACATCAGGGGACCTCAAGGGCCTCACCCTGAGGGGCGGTTGCATTATGTTAACCTTCAACCCCACCCATCCCTCGGCCATTATGCGCCTGCACCTACTGGGCCACGACTATCCATAAAAAAGGAGGGGGGGGAGGGGAGAGGGAAAGGAGAATCTCGGTCGTGCCATGTATCAGGGGGCCTCTATTTTGCAACACCTTTATTCTGTTATTTCTTAATTTCAATATCTTTTTCCTTATCTACTTTTTCAAATATCTTATCTTATTTCTATTTCCTTGATTCTGTTATTTCTTAATTTCAATATCTTTTTCCATATCTACTTTTTCAAATATCTTATCTTATTTCTATTTCCTTGAAATTCATTTATCCACTGTCTTCTGATTTCTTATTTCTTATATTTGCTATCCTTGTCTTGGGTTATATCTTAACTTATCTTATTTTATCTTACCCACTTGTATTTCCTCTATCTTATTTCATTTCTTTGTTATTTTACATTTATCCATCTTATCTTACACATACTTGTATTTCATCTATCTTATCTCATTTCTTTGGTATTTTACATTCTCTCTTACATTTTAACTTAGCGGGGGTGTAGCTGGGGTTATTATCTGTGAACCTTTCAGGGGACCCTCACCTATCCGATCGCTTATTCGGAAATCTTACAGTAAGGGACTATTCTAACTCCACAAATTAGAACCTATAATAACACTTTGTTTTACTTATCTGTATTATTCGTCGCCTTATCTGTTGATCTCCTACTCGCTGCACTTGTAGGTCTTTTACATGTTATTGAGGTGTTCCTTTTTGGGTTTCACTAGCCTTTTCTATGGCTGTTAAGACCGTCCAGCTTTTGCTTATATATTCATAACTATTATAAAGTTCGGTAATAAACACAACAGGAAAAACAAAACACACATATAACACTTGTACACAGTATCCACAACACTAGCGCTTTCGGCCTCCCTGGCCTCATTAGGTGTTGATGGGGGAATACTGACTCTTTATTAGATAAATTTACAATTTATACCTAAATTTCGAGTACATACAAGTGACATGGAATGTTAATCCTGGTACTGTGGGGGGGTTTCTGGGAGGAACCCATGTGTCCTCATTCCTTTCATATGGGGGCGGTAGGGTTGAATCCAGGGGTTGTGGGGCCTTATTTTCTATTTTTGTGTTTGTTCTCTATTTCTTTTTATGAATAAGGTTAGGTTAGGTTAGGTGTTGTCCGTCTCATGAAGACTTGAAAGAAATCAGCAGACTACCGAGGAGCCGACAGGAGCCCTTCTCATGGGGGCTACACTTGGACACGGCAAAATAGGTTAGGTTTGGGTATGTGGGGCCTAGTCACAACTGCCTTATAGTTCATTAATCACCTCTTATTCCCGTTATAATAATAAATTAATATTATTATTAATATATTCATTTATTATTCACATTCTTCTTCTTCTTATTATTATTATTGTTATTATTATTGTTATTATTATTATTATTATTATTATTATTATTATTATTATTATTATTATTATTAATATTATCTTATATACACTTATATATATGTACACACATACGTCCTTATTTTCACTTATACGCACTTTATGTATACATATACTCACACCTATATATTATTCATATTATTCATATTATTCATATTACTCATATTATTCACATTACTCATATTATTCACATTATTCATATTATTCATATTATTCACATTATTCACATTATTCCTATTATTCATATTGTTCATATTATTCGTATTCTTCCTATTGTTCTTATCATTCATATTATTCATGTTATTCATATTATTCATGTTATTCATATTATTCCTATCCTTCATATTGTTCATATTATTCATATTATTCATAATATTCCTATAATATTCTTCCTATCATATTATTATTGTTATTATTATTATTATTATTTTTTTTTTTTTTTTATTCCTTTCTGTCAACGGAACAGCTGGGCGAAGGGTGAGGGCAGGTCATGCGACGTTGCGCGCCCTCGCCCGCCCGCGATGTGTATATCCTCCCCTTGTTCCTCAGTCCGCTTCCTCGCTGTTCATTTCCTTCCATCCAGGAGGTGGGAGGGGGGAAGGGGGTGTTGGTGTGCGGATATACCTATATTGACACTCAAAAAACTTAACCATAATAACAATATTATTATTATTATTATTATTATTCACAATATTTCTATTCACCTTCTTATTATTCATATTATTATTACCATTATTCACATTATTATTATTATTATTCACACTTTTATTATTCACACTATTAATATTCACACTATTATTATTCACACTATTATTATTATTCACATTATTATTATTATTATTCACACTATTATTATTCACACTATTAATATTCACACTATTATTATTCACACTATTATTATTATTCACATTATTATTATTATTCACATTATTATTATTATTCACATTAATATTATTGTTACTATTATTATTATTATTATTACTATTATTATTATTTTCTTATATACATCTATATATCTATATGTACACGCATACATCCTTATTTTCACTTATACTCACTATTGTGTACACATATACTCTCCCATATATATTCCTCATGTAATTCATATTATTCATATTATTCTTTATATTCATTTTATCCATATCATTCGTATTATTCATGTTGTTCATATTATTCATATCAATCGTATTATTCATATATTCAAAACATCCATATTATTCATATCTTTTATATGTACATATTATCCATATTATTCATATTATTCATATTATTCAAATTATTCATATTATTCTTACTATTCATATATTGTTATTATTATTATTATTATTATTATTATTATTATTATTATTATTATTATTATTATTATTATTATTATTGTTATTGTTATTCCTTTTGGGCGGCGGAACAGCTAGGGGAAGGGGGGGGGGGCAGTTCATGCGACGTCGCGCGTCCTTGTGCGCCCGCGATGTGTATAACTTCCCTTTGTTCTTCCTCTGTGTGGCTGTTTGGCTGTCCGCTTCCTCGCTGTCCTTTTCCTTCCTTCCGGGAGGTGGGAGGGGCTTTCCTGTCTGTGGATAGGTTAGGTTAGTTTAGGATATGAAGGATACGCACAATATGAATAATATAAATAATATGAATATGAATAACATGAATAATATGAATATGAATAACATGAATAATATGAATAATATGAATATGAATAACATGAATAATATGAATAATATATATGTGTGAGTATATGTATATATAAAGTGCGTATAAGTGAAAATAAGGACGTATGCGTGTACATATATATAAGTGTATATAAGATAATAATAATAATAATAATAATAATAATAATAATAATAATAATAATAATAATAATAATAATAATAATAATAATAATAATAAAAATAATAAGAAGAATGTGAATAATAAATAATAATAATAAAAATAATAATAATAATAATAATAATAATAATAATAATAATAATAATTAGAGCGGGAATAAGAGGTGATTAATGAACTATAAGGCAATAACCACAAACATATTTATGAGTACTGAACCCAGTGAAAAAACTATCATGTGCTAGAAAGGAGTGTAAAGAACCAACCAACAGAAAACGAAGGCCACCTAAGAACATACATACAGTTGTCTCCCAAAATTAACTCTTTCCCTTTTTCCAGAGAAAAAGGAACAAAGAGACATCGAAAGACAACACTGGTCGATGTTTCCCCCTTTTTTCGAGAGGAAAGAGGGTTGGAAATGAATACACAAGAAGTCGGAGACCGGGAGGAAGTGAGCAGGATGCAGAGGAACGGCAAAGGTGACTAGGCCCCACATACCCAAACTAAATTAGGGCGATAATGACAGTAATGTTAATAATGATGGGGATAATGACAATAATGATAATTATAATTATAAAGCCCATCTATAATGAGAAAAAGGCTAAAAGTAGAAAAATCCCAAAAGTCGAAAAAAACGGCGAAATCTAGTGAAATATAGTCTTTGAAGAGATGAGTCGAAAACCCCCTTTTTTCGAGTTTAAAGGATGATTATGATGATCTTAGCAATAGTTCTGCTAATTATGATGATTTTGATGATAACCCCATCAATAATGACAATAATGACGATAATAATGATAACTATGAGAGTAATTAGGACAATAATTATGATAATTATACAATGATAATTATAATGATTTCCCTAATAATTGCAATAATAGCAATAATCAACACTATTCTAATGATTTTCCTAATAATAATAACCACAATGATAACAGAAATAATAATAGAAGTAATTTTAATACGGCTATTATTGTTATTATAATCCTTATTATTGTTGTTATTTTTTCCAGAATTATCATTATTGTCATTATCATTATTAAAATAATTATAATGATGAAAATGACATTAACAATTAAGATGATGATTATTATGACTATATTAAGGGTGATTAGGGCGATAATGACAGTAATGATAATAATGATGATGATAATGACATTAATGATGATAACTATCATTATAAAGCCCATCTATAATGAGGAAAAGGCTAAAAGTAGAAAAATCCCAAAAGTCGAATAACCGGCAAAATCTAGCGAAAAACAACCTTTGGAGAGATGAGTCAAAACCCCCTTTTTTCGAGTTTAAAGGATGATTATGATGATCTTAGCAATAGTTCTGCTAATTATGATGATTTTGATGATAACCCCATCAATAATGACAATAATGACGATAATAATGATAATTATGAGAGTAATTAGGACAATAATTATGATAATAATTATACAATGATAATTATAATGATGATTTGCCTAATAATTGCAATAATAGCAATAATCAACACTATTCTAATAATTTTCCTAATAATAATAACCACAATGATAACAGAAATAATAATAGAAGTAATTTTAATACGGCTATTATTGTTATTATAATCCTTATTATTGTTGTTATTATTTCCAGAATTATCATTATTGTCATTATCATTATTAAAATAATTATAATGAAAATGATATTAATAATTAAGATGATTATTATAATGACTATATTAAGGGTGATTAGGGCGATAATGACAGTAATGATAATAATGATGGTGATAATGACAATAATGATAATTATCATTATAAAGCCCATCTATAATAAGAAAAAGGCTAAAAGTAGAAAAATCCCAAAAGTCGAAAAACCGGCGAAATCTAGCGAAATATAGCCTTTGGAGAGATGAGTCGAAAACCCCCTTTATTCGAGTTTAAAGGATGATTATGATGATCTGAGCAATAATTCTGCTAATTATCATGATTTTGATGATAACCGAATCAATGATGACAATAATGACGATAATAATGATAAATATGAGAGCAATTAGGACAATAATTATGATAATAATTATACAATGATAATTATAATGATGATTTGCCTAATAATTGAAATAATAGCAATAATCGACACTATTCTAATGATTTTCCTAATAATAATGACAATTTTAACAGAAATAATAATAGAAGTAATTATAACACGGCAATTATTGTTATTATAATCCTTATTATTGTTGTTATTATTTCCAGAATTATCATTATTGTCATTATCATTATTAAAACAATTATAATGAAAATGACATTAATAATTAAGATGATGATTATTATAATGACTATTAAGGGTGATTAGGGCGATAATGACAGTAATGATAATAATGATGATAATGACAATAATGATGATAATTATCATTATAAAGCCCATATATAATGAGAAAAAGGCTAAAAGTAGAAAAATCTTTTAAGTCGAAAAACTGGAAAAATCTAGCGAAATACAGCCTTTGCAGAGATGAATAATAAAAAAAAAAAACCTTTTTTCTAGTTTAAAGGATGATTATGATGATCTTAGCAATAATTCTGCTAATTATGATGATTTTGATGATAACCCATCAGTAACGAAAATAATGACGATAATAATCATAATTATGAGAGTAATTAGGACAACAATTATGATAGTAATTATACAATGATACTTATAATGACGATTTGCCTAATAATTGCAACAATAGCAATAATCAGCACTATTCTGTTTTTCCTAATAATAATAACGACAATGATAACAGAAATAATAATAGAAGTAATTTTAATACGGCTATTATTGTTATTATAATCCTTATTATTGTTGTTATTATTTCCAGAATTATCATTATTGTCATTATCATTGTTAAGATAATTATAATGAAAATGACAATAATAATTAAGATGATGATTATTATAATGACTATGTTAAGGGTTATTAGGGCGATAATGACAGTAATGATGATAATGATGGTGATAATGACAATAATGATGATAATTATAATTATAAAACCCATCCATAATAAGAAAAAGGCTATAAGTAGAAAAATCCCAAAAGTCGAAAAACCGGCGAAATCTAGCCTTTGGAGAGGTGAGATTAATACCCCCTTTTTCGAGTTTAAAGGATGATTATGATGATTATGATGATCTTAGCAATAATTCTGCTAATTATGATGATTTTGATGATAACCCAATCAATAATGACGATAATAATGATAATTATGAGAGTAATTAGGACAATAATTATGATAATTATACAATAATAATTATAATGATGATTTGCCTAATAATTGCAATAATAGCAATAATCGACACTATTCTAATGATTTTCCTAATAATAATAACGACAATTGTAACAGAAATAAAAATAGAAGTAATTATAACAAGGCTATTATTGTTATTATAATCCTTATTATTGTTGTTATTATTTCCAGAATTATCATTATTGTCATTATCATTATTAAAACAATTATAATGATGAAAATGACATTAATGATTAAGATGATGATTATTATAATGACTATATTAAGGGTGATTAGGGCGATAATAACAGTAATGATAATAATGATGATAATGACAATAATGATGAAAAGTATTATAAAGCCCATCTATAATGAGAAAAAGGCTAAAAGTAGAAAAATCTAAAAAATCGAAGAAACGGCGAAATCTAGCGAAATACATCCTTTGCAGAGTCGAAAACCCCTTTTTTCGAGTTTAAAGGATGATTATGATGATCTTAGCAATAATTCTACTAATTATGATGATAACCCCATCAATAATGACAATAATCATAATAGCAATAATCAACACTATTCTAATGATTTTCCTAATAATAATAACGACAATGATAACAGAAATAATAATAGAAGTAATTTTAATACGGCAATTATTGTTACTATAATCCTTATTATTGTTGTTATTATTTCCAGAATTACCATTATTGTCATTATCATTATTAAAACAATCATAATGATGAAAATGACATTAATAATTAAGATTATGATTATTAAAATGACTATATTAAGGGTGATTAGGGCGATAATGACAGTAATGATAATAATGATGGTGATAATGACAATAATGATGATAATTATCATTATAAAGCCTTTGGAGAGATGAGTCGAAAACCCCCCTTTTTCGAGTTTAAAGGATGATTATGATGATCTTAGCAATAATTCTGCTAATTATGATGATTTTGATGATAACCCAATCAATAATGACAATAATCATAATAGCAATAATCAACACTATTCTAATGATTTTCCTAATAATAATAACGACAATGATAACAGAAATAATAATAGAAGTAATTTTAATACGGCTATTATTGTTATTATAATCCTTATTATTGTTGTTATTATTTCCAGAATTATCATTATTGTCATTATCATTATTAAAATAATGATAATGATGAAAATGACATTAATAATTAAGATGATTATTATAATGATTATATTAAGGGTGATTTGGGCGATAATGACAGTAATGATAATAATGATGGTGATAATGACAATAATGATGGTAATTATTATAAAGCCCATCTATAAGAAAAAGGCTAAAAGTAGAAAAATCCCAAAAGTCGAAAAACTGGCGAAATCTAGCGAGATACAGCCTTTGGAGAGATGAGTCGAAAACCCCCCTTTTTCGAGTTTAAAGGATGATTATGATGATCTTAGCAATAATTCTGCTAATTATCATGATTTTGATGATAACCCCATCAATAATGACAATAATGACGATAATAATGATAATTATGAGAGCAATTAGGACAATAATTATGATCATAATTATACAATAATAATTATAATGATTTGCCTAATAATTGCAATAATAGCAATAATCAACACTATTCTAATGATTTTCCTAATAATAATAACGACAATGATAACAGAAATAATAACAGAAGTAATTATAACACGGCTAGTATTGTTATTATAATCTTTATTATTGTTGTTATTATTACCAGAATTATCATTATTGTCATTATCATTATTAAAGTAATTATAATGAAAATGACATTAATAATTAAGATACTGATTATTATAATGACTATATTAAGGGTGATTAGGGCGATAATGACAGTAATGATAATAATGATGATGATAATGACAATAATGATGATAATTATCATTATAAAGCCCATCTATAATGAGAAAAAGGCTAAAAGTAGAAAAATCTCAAAAGTCGAAAAACCGGCGAAATCTAGCGAAATACAGCCTTTGCAGATATGAGTCGAAAACCCCTTTTTTCGAGTTTAAAGGATGGTTATGATGATCTTAGCAATAATTCTGCTAATTATGATGATAACCCCATTAATAATGACAATAATGATGATAATTATGATCTTAGCAATAATTCTGGAAATTATGATGATTTTGATGATAACCCAATCAATCGTGACGATAATAATGATAATTATGAGAGTAATTAGGACAATAATTATGATAATAATTATACAATGATAATTACAATGATGATTTGCCTAATAATTGCAATAATAGCAATAATCAACAATATTCTAATGATTTTCCTAATAATAAGAACGACAAAGATAACAGAAATAATAATAGAAGTAATTTTAATACGGCAATTGTTGTTATTATAATCCTTATTATTGTTGTTATTTTTACCAGAATTATCATTATTGTCATTATCATTATTAAAATAAATATAATGATGAAAATGACATTAATAATTATTTTGATGATTATTATAATGACTATATCAAGGGTGATTAGGGCGATAATGACAGTAATGATAATAATGATGATGATAATGACAATAATGATGATAATTATAATTGGCAAGCCCATCTTTAATGAGAAAAAGGCTAAAAGTAGAAAAATCTCAAAAGTCGAAAAACCGGCGAAATCTAGCGAAATACAGCCTTTGCAGATATGAGTCGAAAACCCCCCTTTTTTCGAGTTTAAAGGATGATTATGATGATCTTAGCAATAATTCTGCTAATTATGATGATTTTGATGATAACCCCATCAATCATGACGATAATAATGATAATTATGAGAGTAATTAGGACAATAATTATTATAATAATAATACAATGATAATTATAATGAGGATTTGCCTAATAATTGCAATAATAGCAATAATCGACACTTTTCTAATGATTTTCCTAATAATAATAACGACAATTGTAACAGAAGTAATAATATAAGTAATTATAACACGGCAATTATTGTTATTATAATCCTTATTATTGGTGTTATTATTTCCAGAATTATCATTATTGTCATTATCATTATTAAAATAGTTATAATGATGAAAATGACATTAATAATTAAGATGATTATTATAATGACTATTAAAGGTGATTAGGGCGATAATGACAGTAATGATAATAATGAAGATGATAATGACAATAATGATGATGATTATTATTATAAAGCCCATCTATAATAAGAAAAAGTAGAAAAATCCCATAAGTCGAAAAACGGGCAAAATCTAGCCTTTGGAGAGATGAGTCGAAAACCGCTTTTTTCGAGTTTAAAGGATGATTATGATGATCTTAGCAATATATCTGCTAATTATGATGATTTTGATGATAACCCCATCAATAATGACAATAATGACGATAATAATGATAATTATGAGAGTAATTAGGACAATAATTATGAAAATAATTAAACAATGATAATTATAATGATGATTTGCCTAATAATTGCAATAATAGCAATAATCAACACTATTCTAATAATTTTCCTAATAATAACCACAATGATAACAGAAATAATAATAGAAGTAATTTTAATACGGCTATTATTGTTATTATAATCCTTATTATTGTTGTTATTATTTCCAGAATTATCATTATTGTTTTTATCATAATTATAATGAAAATGATATTAATAATTAAGATGATGATTAATATAATGACTATATTAAGCGTGATTAGGGCGAAAATGACAGTAATGATAATAATGATGATGATAATGACAATAATGATGATAAGTATCATTATAAAGCCCATCTATAATAAGAAAAAGGCTAAAAGTAGAAAAATCCCAAAAGTCGAAAATCCGGCGAAATGTAGCGAAATATAGCCTTTGCAGAGATGGGTCGAAAACCCCTATTTTTCGAGTTTAAAGGATGATTATGATGATCTTAGCAATAATTCTGCTAATTATCATGATTTTGATGATAACCGAATCAATGAATAAAAATGACGATAATAATGATAATTATAAGAGCAATTAGGACAATAATTATGATCATAATTATACAATAATGATGATGATTATTATAATGACTATATCAAGGGTGATTAGGGCGATAATGACAGTAATGATAATAATGATGATGATAATGACAATAATGATAATTATCATTATAAAGCCCATCTATAATGAGAAAAAGGCTAAAAGTAGAAAAATCTCAAAAGTCGAAAAACCGGCGAAATCTAGCAAAATTCAGCCTTTTTAAAGATGAGTCGAAAACCCCCTATTTTCGAGTTTAAAGGATGATTATGATGATTTTAGCAGGAATTCTGCTAATTATGATGATTTTGATGATAACCCCATCAATAATGGCAATAATGACGATAATAATTATAATTATGCGAGTAATTAGGACAATAACTATTATAATAATTATACAATGATAATTATAATGATGATTTGCCTAATAATTGCAATAATAGCAATAATTAACACTATTCTAATGATTTTCCTAATAATATATAACAATGATAACAGAAATAATAATAGAAGTAATTTTAATACGGTTATTATTGTTATTTTAATCCTTATTATTGTTGTTATTATTTCCACAATTATTATTATTGTCATTAAAATAATTATCATGATGAAAATGACATTAATAATTAAGATGATGATTATTATAATGACTATATTAAGGGTGATTAGGGCGATAATGACAGTAATGATAATAATGATGATTATAATGACAATAATGATGATAATAATCATTATAAAGCCTATCTATAATAAGAAAAATGCTAAAAGTTTAAAAATCCTAAAAGTCGAAAAACTGGCGAAATCTAGCGAAATACAGCCTTTGGAGAGATGATTCGAAAACCCCCCTTTTTCGAGTTTAAAAGATGATTATGATGATCTTAGCAATAATTCTGCTAATTATCATTTTGATGATAACCGAATCAATAATGACGATAATAATGATAATTATGAGAGCAATTAGGACAATAATTATTATCATAATTATCCAAAAATAATTATAATGATTTGAATAATAATTGCAATAATAGCAATAATCAACACTATTCTAATGATTTTCCTAATAATAATAACGACAATGATAACAGAAATAATAATAGAAGTAATTATAACACGGCAATTATTGTTATTATAATCCTTATTATTGTCTCTATTATTACCAGAATTGTCATTAGTGTCATTATCATTATTAAAATAATTATAATGATGAAAATGACATTAATAATTAAGATGATGATTATTATAATGACTATTAAGGTTGATTAGGGCGATAATGACAGTAATGATAATAATGATGGTGATAATGACAATAATGATGATAATTATCATTATAAAGCCCATCTATAATGAGAAAAAGGCTAAAAGTAGAAAAATCTTAAAAGTCGAAAAAACGGCGAAATCTAACGAAATACAGCCTTTGAAGAGATGAGACGAAAACTCCTTTTTTCGAGTTTAAAGGATGACTATGATGATCTTAGCAATAATTCTGCTAATTATAATGATTTTGATGATACCCTATCAATAATGACAATAATGACGATAATAATGATAATTATGAGAGTAATTAAGACAATAATTATGATAATAATTATACAATGATAATTATAATGATATTTTGCCCAATAATTGGAATAATAGTAATAATCCACACTATTCTAATGATTTTCCTAATAATAATAACGACAATGATAACAGAGATAATAATAGAAGTAATTATATCACGGCTATTATTCTTATTATAATACTTATTATTGTTGTTATTATTTCCAGAATTATTATTATTGTCATTGTCATTATTAAAATAATTATAATGATGAAAATGACATTAATGATTAAGATGATGATTATTATGACTATATTAAGTGTGATTAGGGCGATAATGACAGTAATGATAATAATGATGGTGATAATGACAATAATGATGATAATTATCATTAGAAAGCCCATCTATAATGAGAAAAAGGCTAAAATTAGAAAAATCTCAAAAGTCGAAAAAATGGCCAAATCTAGCGAAATACAGCCTTTGCAGATGTGAGTCGAAAACCCCTTTTTTCGAGTTTAAAGGATGATTATGATGATCTTCGCAATAATTCTGCTAATTATGATGATTTTGATGATAACCCCATCAATCATGACGATAATAATGATAATTATGAGAGTAATTAGGACAATAATTATGATAATAATTATACAATGATAATTATAATGATGATTTGCCTAATAATTGCAATAATAGCAATAATCGACACTATTCTAATGATTTTCCTAATAATAATAACGACAATTGTAACAGAAGTAATAATAGAAGTTAGTATTACACGGAAATTATTGTTATTATAATCCTTATGATATTTGTTATTATTTCCAGAATTATCATTATTAAAATAGTTATAATGATGAAAATGACATTAATAATTAAGATGATTATTATAATGACTATTAAGGGTGATTAGGGCGATAATGACAGTAATGATAATAATGATGATGATAATGACAATAATGATGCTAATTATAATTAGAAAGCCCATCTAGAATAAGAAAATAGCTAAAAGTAGAAAAATACCAAAAGTCGAAAAACCGGCGAAATCTTGCGAAATACAGCCTTTAGAGAGATGAGTGGAAAAACCTTTTTTTCGTGTTTAATGGATGATTATGATGATCTTAGCAATAATTCTGCTAATTATGATGATTTTGATGATAACCCCATCAATAATGACAATAATGACGATAATAATGATAATTATGAGAGTAATTAGGACAATAATTATGATAATAATTATACAATGATAAATATAATGATGATTTGCCTAATAATTGCAATAAGAGCAATAATCAACACTAATCTAATAATTTTCCTAATAATAATAACCACAATGATAAAAGAAATAATAATAGAAGTAATTTTAATACGGCTATTATTGTTATTATAATCCTTATTATTGTTGTTATTATTTCCAGAATTATCATTATTGTCATTATCATTATTAAAATAATTATAATGAAAATGATATTAATAATTAATATGATGATTATTATAAGGGTGATTAGGGCGATAATGACAGTAATGATAATAATGATGGTGATAATGACATTAATGTTGATAATTATCATTATAAAGCCCATCTATAAAAGAAAAAGGCTAAAAGTAGAAAAATCTAAAAAGTCGAAAAAACGGCGAAATCTAGCGAAATATAGCCTTTGGAGAGATGAGTCGAAAACCCCCATTTTTCGAGTTTAAAGGATGATTATGATGATCTTAGCAATAATTCTGCTAATTATCCTGATTTTGATGATAACCGAATCAATGATGACAATAATGACGATAATAATGATAAATATGAGAGTAATTAGGACAATAATTATGATAATAATTATACAATGATAATTATAATGATGATTTGCTTAATAATTGAAATAATAGCAATAATCAACTCTATTCTAATGATTTTCCTAATAATAATAACGACAATTGTAACAGAAATAATAATAGAAGTAATTATAACACGGCAATTATTGTTATTGTAATCCTTATTATTGTTGTTATTATTTCCAGAATTATCATTATTGTCATTATCATTATTAAAACAATTATAATGAAAATGGCATTAATAATTAAGATGATGATTATTATAATGACTATTAAGGGTGATTAGGGCGATAATGACAGTAATGATAATAATGATGATGATAATGACAATAATGATAATTATAATTTGAAAGCCCATCTATAATGAGAAAAAGGCTAAAAGTAGAAAAATCTTAAAAGCCGAGAAACTGGCAAAATCTAGCGAAATACAGCGTTTGCAGAGATGAGTCGAAAACCCCCTTTTTTCTAGTTTAAAGGATGATTATGATGATCTTAGCAATAATTCTGCTAATTATGATGATTTTGATGATAACCCATCAGTAATGACAATAATGACGATAATAATCATAATTATGAGAGTAATTAGGACAACATTTATGATAGTAATTATACAATGATACTTATAATGACGATTTGCCTAATAATTGCAATAATAGCAATAATCAACACTATTCTGTTTTTCCTAATAATAATAACGACAATGATAACAGAAATAATAATAGAAGTAATTTTAATACGGCTATTATTGTTATTATAATCCTTATTATTGTTGTTATTATTTCCAGAATTATCATTATTGTCATTATCATTATTAAAATAATTATAATGAAAATGACATTAATAATTAAGATGATGATTATTATAATGACTATATTAAGGGTGATTAGGGCGATAATGACAGTAATGATGATAATGATGGTGATAATGACAATATTGATGATAATTATCATTATAAAGCCCACCCATAATAAGAAAAAGGCTAAAAGTAGAAAAATCCCAAAAGTCGAAAAAACGGCGAAATCTAGCGAAATATAGCCATTGGATAGGTGAGACGAAAACCCCCTTTTTCGAGTTTAAAGGATGATTATGATGATCTTAGCAATAATTCTGCTAATCATGATGATTTTGATGATAACCCAATCAATAATGACGATAATAATGATAATTATGAGAGTAATTAGGACAATAATTATGATAATAATTATACAATAATAATTATAATGATGATTTGCCTAATAATTGCAATAATAGCAATAATCGACACTATTCTAATAATTTTCATAATAATAATAACGATAATTGCAACAGAAATAAAAATAGAAGTAATTATAACACGGCTATTATTGTTATTATAATTCTTATTATTGTTATTATTTCCAGAATTATCATTAGTGTCATTATCATTATTAAAATAGTTATAATGAAAATGACATTAATAATTAAGATTATTACAATGACTATTAGGGGTGATTAGGGCGATAATGACAGTAATGATAATAATGATGATGATAATGACAATAATGATAATTATCATTATAAAGCCCATCTATAATGAGAAAAAGGCTAAAAGTAAAAAAAAAAAAAAGTCGAAAAACCGGCGAAATCTAGCCTTTGGAGAGATGAGTCGAAAACCCATTTTTTTCGAGTTTAAAGGATGATTATGATGATTTTAGCAATAGTTCTGCTAATTATGATGATTTTGATGATAACCCCATCAATAATGACAATAATGACGATAATAATGATAATTATGAGAGTAATTAGGACAATAATTATGATAATAATTATACAATGATAATTATAATGATGATTTGCCTAATAATTGCAATAATAGCAATAATCAACACTATTCTAATAATTTTCCTAATAATAATAACCACAATGATAACAGAAATAATAATAGAAGTAATTTTAATACGGCTATTATTGTTATGATAATCCTTATTATTGTTGTTATTATTTCCAGAATTATCATTATTGTCATTATCATTATTAAAATAATTATAATGAAAATGATATTAATAATTAATATGATGATTATTATAAGGGTGATTAGGGCGATAATGACAGTAATGATAATAATGATGGTGATAATGACATTAATGTTGATAATTATCATTATAAAGCCCATCTATAAAAGAAAAAGGCTAAAAGTAGAAAAATCCCAAAAGTCGAAAAACTGGCGAAATCTAGTGAAATACAGCCTTTGCAGAGATAGGTCGAAAACTCCGTTTTTCGAGTTTTAGGGATGTTTATGATGATCTTAGCAATAATTCTGCTAATTATCATGATTTTGATGATAACCCCATCAATAATGACAATAATGACGATAATAATGATAATTATGAGAGTAATTAGGACAATAATTATGATAATAATTATACAATTATAATTACAATGATGATTTGCCTAATAATTGCAATAATAGCAATAATCAACACTATTCTAATGATTTTCCTAATAATAATAACGACAATTGTAACAGAAATAATAATAAAAGTAATTATAACACGGTTAGTATTGTTATTATAATCTTTATTATTGTTGTTATTATTACCATAATTATCATTAGTGTCATTATCATTATTAAAATAATTATAATGATGAAAATGACATTAATAATTAAGATGATGATTATTATAATGACTATATAAAGGGTGATTAGGGCGATAATGACAGTAATGATAATGATGATGATAATGACAATAATGATGATAATTATCATTATAAAGCAAATTTATAATAAGAAAAATGCTAAAAGTAGAAAAATCATAGGAGTCGAAAAACCAGCGAATTCTAGCGAAATACAGCCTTTGGAGAGATGAGTCGAAAATCCCCCTTTTTCGAGTTTATAAGATGATTATGATGATCATAGCAATAAATCTGCTAATTATCATGATTTTGATGATAACCCCATCAATAATGAAAATAATGACGATAATAATGATAATTATGAGAGCAATTAGTACAATAATTATGATAATAATTATACAATGATAATTATAATGCTTTGCCTAATAATTGCAATAATAGCAATAATCAACACTATTCTAATGATTTTCCTAATACTAATAACGACAATGATAACAGAAATAATAATAAAAGTAATTATAACACGGTTAGTATTGTTATTATAATCTTTATTATTGTTGTTATTATTACCATAATTATCATTAGTGTCATTATCATTATTAAAATAATTATAATGATGAAAATGACATTAATAATTAAGATGATGATTATTATAATGACTATATAAAGGGTGATTAGGGCGATAATGACAGTAATGATAATGATGATGATAATGACAATAATAATGATAATTATCATTATAAAGCCCATCTATAATGAGGAAAAGGCTAAAACTAAAAAAATCTCAAAAGTAGAAAAACCGGCGAAATTCAGCCTTTGGAGAGATGTGTCGAAAACCCCTTTTTTCGAGTTTAAAGGATGATAATGATGATCTTAGCAATAATTCTGCTAATTATGATGATTTTGAATATAACACCATCAATAATGACGATAATAATGATAATTATGAGAGTAATTAGGACAATAATTATGATAATAATTATACAATGATAATTATAATGATGATTTGCCTAATAATTGCAATAATAGCAATAATCGACACTATTCTAATGATTTTCCTAATAATAATAACGACAATTGTAACAGAAATAATAATAGAAGTAATTATAATACGGCTATTATTGTTATTATAATCCTTATTATTGTTGTTATTATATCCAGAATTATCATTATTGTCATTATCATTATTAAACAATTATAATGATGAAAATGACATTAATAATTAAGATGATTATTATAATGACTATTAAGGGTGATTAGGGCGATAATGACAGTAATGATAATAATGATGATAATGACAATAATGATAATTATCATTATAAAGCCCATCTATAATGAGAAAAAGGCTAAAAGTAGAAAAATCTCAAAAGTCGAAAAAACGGCGAAATCTAACGAAATACAGCCTTTGGAGAGATGAGTCGAAAACCCCCTTTTTCGAGTTTAAAGGATGATTATGATGATCTTAGCAACAATTCTGCTAATTATCATGATTTTGATGATAACCGAATCAATGATGACAATAATTACGATAATAATGATAATCATGAGAGCAATTAGGACAATAATTATGATAATAATTATACAATAATAATTATAATGATTTGCCTAATAATTGCAGCAATAGCAATAATCAACACTATTCTAATGATTTTCATAATAATAATAACGACAGTTGTAACAGAAATAATAATAGAAGTAATTTTAATACGGCTATTATTGTTATTATAATCCTTGTTATTGTTGTTATTATTACCATAATTATCATTATTGTCATTATCATTATTAAAATAATTATAATGAAAATGACATTAATAATAAAGATACTGATTATTATAATGACTATATCAAGGGTGATTAGGTTGATAATGACAGTAATGATAATAATAATGATGATAATGACAATAATGATGATATTTATCATTAGAAAGCCCATCTATAATGAGAAAAATGCTTAAAGTAGAAAAATCTCAGAAGTCGAAAAAACGGAGAAATCAAGCGAAATACAGACTTTGCAGAGAGAAATAATAATAAAAGTAATTATAACACGGCAATTATTGTTATTATAATCCTTATTATTGTTGTTATTATTTCCAGAATTATCATTATTGTCATTATCATTACTAAAATAATTATAATGATGAAAATGACATGAATAATTAAGACGATGATTATTATAATGACTATATTAAGGGTGATTAGGGCGGTAACGACAATAATGATAATAATGTTTATGATAATGAATATAATGATGATAATTATTATAAAACCCATCTATAATGAGAAAAAGGCTAAAAGTAAAAAAAATGTCAAAAATCGAAAAAACGGCGAAATCTAGCGAAATACAGCCTTTGCAAAGATGAGTCAAAAACCCCGTTTTTGAGTTTAAAGGATGATTATAATGATCTTAGCAATAATTCTACTAATTATGATGATAACCCCATCAATAATGACAATTATCATGATAATGATAATTATAAGAGTAATTAGGACAATAATTATGATAATAATTATACAATGATAATTATAATGATGATTTGCCCAATAATTGCAATAATAGCAATAATCAACACTATTCTAATGATTTTCCTAATAATAATAACGACAATGATAACAGAAATAATAATAGAAGTAATTTTAATACGGCAATTATTGTTATTATAATCCTTATTATTGCTGTTATTATTTCCAGAATTGCCATTATTGTCATTATCATTATTAAAACAATCATAATGATGAAAATGACATTAATAATTAAGATTATGATTATTATAATGACTATATTAAGGGGGATTAGGGCGATAATGACAGTAATGATAATAATGATGGTGATAATGACAATAATGATGATAATTATCATTATAAAGCCTTTGGAGAGATGAGTCGAAAACCCTCCTTTTTCGAGTTTAAAGGATGATTATGATGATCTTACCAATAATTCTGCTAATTATCATGATTTTGATGATAACCCCATCAATAATGACAATAATGACGATAATAATGATAATCATGAGAGTAATTAGGACAATAATTATGATAGTAATTATACAATGATGATTATAATGATTTACCTAATAATTGCAATAATAGCAATAATTAACACAATTCTGTTTTTCCTAATAATAATAACTACGATAACAGAAATAATAATAGAAGTAATTTTAATACGGCTATTATTGTTATTATAACCCTTATTATTGTTGTTATTATTTCCAGAATTATCATTATCGTCATTATCATTATTAAAATAATTATAATGATGAAAATGACATTAATAATTAAGATGATGCTTATTATAATGATTATATTAAGAGGGATTTGGGCGATAATGACAGTAATGATAACAATGATGGTGATAATGACAATAATAATGGTAATTATTACAAAGCCCATCAATAATAAGAAAAAGGCTTAAAGTAGAAAAATCCCAAAAGTCGAAAAACCGGCGAAATCTAGCGAAATACAGCCTTTGGAGAGGTGAGTCGAAAACCCCTTCTTTGCAATAATTATGCTAATTATGATGATTCTGATGATAACCCCATCAATAATGACAAAAATGACGATAATAATGATAATTATGAGAGTAATTAAGACAATAATTATGATAGTAATTATACAATAATAATTATAATGATGATTTGCCTAATTGCAATAATAGCAATAATCAACACTATTCCAATGATTTTCCTAATAATAATAACGACAATGATAACAGAAATAATAATAGAAGTAATTATAACACAGCAATTATTGTTATTATAATCCTTATTATTGTTGTTATTATTACCAAAATTATCATTATTGTCATTATCATTATTAAAATAATTATAATGATGAAAATGACATTAATAATTAAGATGATGATTATTATAATGACTATATTAAGGGTGATTAGGGCGATAATGACAGTAATGATAATAATGATGATGATAATGACAAAAATGATGATAATTATCAGTACAAAACCCATCTATAATGAGAAAAATGCTAAAATTCGAAAAATCTCAAAAGTTGAAAAAACGGCGAAATCTAGCGAAATTCAGCCTTTTTAGAGATGAGTCGAAAACCCCCTTTTTTCCAGTTTAAAGGATGATTATGATGATTTAGCAATAACTCTGCTAATTATGATGATTTTGATGATAACCCCTTCAATCATGACGATAATAATGATAATTATGAGAGTAATTAGGACAATAATTATGATAATAATTATACAATGATGATTATAATGATCATTTGCCTAATAATTGCAATAAAAGCAATAAGTAATTATAACACGGAAATAATTGTTATTATAATCCTTATTATTGTTGTTATTATTTCCAGAATTATCATTATTGTCATTATCATTATTAAAATAATTATAATGATGAAAATGACATTAATAATTAAGATGATGATTATTATAATGACTATATTAAGGGTGATTAGGGCGATAATGACAGTAATGATAATAATGATGATGATAATGGCAATAATCATTATAAAGCCTATCTATAATAAGAAAAAGGCTAAAAGTAGAAAAATCCTAAAAGTCGAAAAACCGGCGAATTCTAGCGAAATACAGCCTTTGGAGAGATGATTCGAAAACCCCCCTTTTCCGAGTTTAAAGGATGATTATGATGATCTTAGCAACAATTCTGCTAATTATCATGATTTTGATGATACCCGAATCAATGATGACAATAATGACGATAATAATGATAATTATGAGAGCAATTAGGAACATAATTATGATCATAATTATACAATAATAATTATTATGATTTTCCAAATAATTGCAATAATAGCAATAATCAACACTATTCTAATGATTTTCCTAATAATAATAACGACAATGATAGCAGAAATAATAATAAAAGTAACTATAACACGGTTAGTATTGTTATTATAATCCTTATTACTGTTGTTATTATTTCCATAATTATCATTGTTGTCATTATCATTAATAAAGTAATTATAATGAAAATGACTTTAATAATTAAGATGATGATTATTATAATGACTATATTAAGGGTGATTAGGGCGATAATGACAGTAATGATAATAATGATAATGATAATGACAATAATGATAATTATCATTAGAAAGCCCATCTATAATGAGAAAAAGGCTAAAAGTAGAAAAATCTTAAAAGTCGAAAAAACGGCGATATCTAACGAAATACAGCCTTTGCAGAGATGAGTCGAAAACCCCTTTTTTCGAGTTTAAAGGATGATTATGATGATCTTAGCAATAATTCTGCTAATTATGATGTAACCCCATCAATAATGACAATAATGATGATAATAATGATAATTATGAGAGTAATTAGGACAATAATTATGATAATAATTATACAATGATAATTATAATGATGATTTGCCTAATAATTGCAATAATAGCAATAATCAACACCATTCTAATGATTTTCCTAATAATAATAACGACAATGATAACAGAAATAATAATAGAAGTAATTTTAATACGGCTGTTAATTTTATTATAATCCTTATTATTGTTGTTATTATTTCCAGAATTATCATCATTGTCATTATCATTATTAAAATAATTATAATAATGAAAATGACATTAATAATTAAGATGATGATTATTATAATGACTATATTAAGGGTGATTAGGGCGATAATGACAGTAATGATAATAATGATGGTGATAATGACAATAATGATGGGAATTATTATTATAAAGCCCATCTGTAATAAGAAAAAGGCTAAAAGTAGAAAAATCCCAAAAGTCGAAAAACCGGCGAATACTAGTGAAATACAGCCTTTGGAGAGATGAGTCAAAAACCCACCTTTTCGAGTTTAAAGGTGGATTATGATGATCCTTACAATAATTCTGCTAATTATCATGATTTTGATGATAACCGAATCAATGATGAAAATAATGACGATAATAATGATAATTATGAAAGCAATTAGGGCAATAATTATTATCATATTTATACAATAATAATTATAATGATTTGCGAAATACAGCCTTTGCAGACATGACTCGGAAACCCCTTTTTTCAAGTTTACAGGATGATAATGATGATCTTAGAAATAATTCTGCTAATTATGATGATTTTGATGATAACCCCATCAATAATGAAAATAATAATGATAATTATGAGAGTAATTAGGACAATAATTATGATCATAATTACACAATGATAATTATAATAATGATTTGCCTAATAATTGCAATAATAGCAATAATCGACACTATTCTAATGATTTTCCTAATAATAATAACGAAAATTGTAACAAAAATAATAATAGAAGTAATTATAAGATGGCAATTATTGTTATTATAATCCTTATTATTGTTGTTATTATATCCAGAATTATCATTATTGTCATTATCATTATTAAAACAATTATAATGATGAAAATTACATTAATAATTAAGATTATTATTATAATGACTATTAAGGGTGATTAGGGCGATAATGACAGTAATGATAATAATGATGATAATGACGATAATGATGATAATTATAATTATAAAGCCCATCTATAATGAGAAAAAGGCTAAAAGTAAAAAAATTTCAAAAGTCGAAAAAACGGCGAAATCTAACGATATACAGCCTTTGTAGAGATGAGTCGAATTGCCCTTTTATTCGAGTTTAAAGCATGATTATGATAATTTTGATAATAATCCCATGAATAATGACAATGATGATGATAATAATGATAATTATGAGAGTAATTAGGACAATAATTATGATAATAATTATACAATGATAATTATAATGATGATTTGCCCAATAATTGCAATAATCTCAATAATTAACACTATTCTAATGATTTTCCTAATAAAAATAACGACAATGATAACAGAGATAATAATAGAATTAATTTTAACACGGCTATTATTCTTATCATAATCCTTATTATTGTTGTTATTATTTCCAGAATTATCATTATTGTCATTATCATTATTAAAATAATTATAATGATGAAAATGACCTAAATAATTAAAATGATGATTATTATGACTATATTAAGGGTTATTAGGGCGATAATGACAGTAATGATAATAATGATGATGATAATGACAATAATGATGATAATTATCATTATAAAGCCCATCTATAATGAGAAAAAGGCTAAAAGTTAAAAAATCTCATAAGTCGAAAAACCGGTAAAATCTAGTGAAATACAGCTTTTGCAGAGCTGAGTCGAAAACCCCGTTTTTCTAGCTTCAAGGATGATTATGATGATCTTAGCAATAATTCTGCTAATTATCATGATTTTGATGAAAACCCCATCAATCATCACGATAATAATGATAATTATGAGAGTAATTAGGACAATGATTATGATAATGATTATAAAATGATAATTATAATGATGATTTGCCTAATAATTGCAATAATAGCAATAATCAACACTATTCTAATAATTTTCCTTATAATAATAACGACAATTGTAACAGAAGTAATAATAGAAGTAATTATAACACGGAAATTATTGTTATTATAATCCTTATTATTGTTGTTATTATTTCCACAATTATCATTATTGTCATTATCATTATTAAAATAGTTATAATGATGAAAATGACATTAATGATTAAGATGATTATTATAATGAGTATTAAGAGTGATTAGGGCGATAATGACAGTAATGATAATAATGATGATGATAATGACAATAATGAAAATAATTATCATTAGAAAGCCCATCTATAATAAGAAAAAGGCTAAAAGAGTTGAAAACCCTTTTTTCGAGTTTAAAGGATGATTATGATGATCTTAGCAATAATTCTGCTAATTATGATGATTTTGATGATAACCCCATCAATAATGACAATAATGACGATAATAATGATAATTATGAGAGTAATTAGGACAATAATTATGATAATAATTATAGAATGATAATTATAATGATGATTTGCCTAATAATTGCAATAATAGCAATAATCAACACTATTCTAATAATTTTCCTAATAATAATAACCACAATGATAACAGAAATAATAAGAGAAGTAATTTT
>NC_091552.1:27252101-27274601 GCF_042767895.1 Penaeus vannamei | reverse complement strand
TATCATCATTATTATCATTACTGTCATTATCGCCCTAATCACCCTTAATATAGTCATTATAATAATCATCATCTTAATTATTAATGTCATTTTCATCATGATAATTATTTTAATAATGATAATGACAATAATGATAATTGTGGAAATAATAACAACAATAATAAGGATTATAATAACAATAATAGCCGTATTAAAATTACTTCTATTTTTATTTCTGTTATCATTGTTATTATTATTAGGAAAATCATTAGAATAGTGTTGATTATTGCTATTATTGCAATTATTAGGCAAATCATCATTATAATTATCATAGTATAATTATTATCATAATTATTGTCCTAATTACTCTCATAATTATCATTATTATCGTCATTATTGTCATTATTGATGGGGTTATCATCAAAATCATCATAATTAGCAGAATTCCTGCTAAGATCATCATAATCATCCTTTAAACTCGAAAATAGGGGGTTTTCGACTTATCTCTAAAAAGGCTGAATTTCGCTTGATTTCGCCGGTTTTTCGACTTTTGAGATTTTTCTACTTTTAGCCTTTTTCTCATTATAGATGGGCTTTATAATGATAATCATCATCATTATTGTCATTATCATCATCATTATTATCATTACTGTCATTATCGCCCTAATCACCCTTGATATAGTCATTATAATAATCATAATCATTATTGTATAATTATGATCATAATTATTGTCCTAATTGCTCTCATAATTATCATTATTATCGTCATCATTGTCATCAATGATTCGGTTATCATCAAAATCATGATAATTAGAAGAATTATTGCTAAGATCTTCATAATGATCCTTTAAACTCGAAAAAGGGGGGTTTTCGACTCATCTCTCCAAAGGCTGTATTTCGCTAGATTTCGCCGGTTTTTCGACTTTTGGGATTTTTCAACTTTTAGCCTTTTTCTCATTATAGATGGGCTTTATAATAATCATCATTATTGTCATTATCATAATCATTATTATCATTACTGTCATTATCGCCCTAATCACCCTTAATATAGTCATTATAATAATCATCAACTTAATTATTAATGTCATTTTCATCATTAACATTATTTTAATAATGATAATGACAATAATGATAATTCTGGAAATAATAACAACAATAATAAGGATTATAATAACAATAATTTCCGTGTTATAATTACTTCTATTATTACTTCTGTTACAATTGTCGTTATTATTATTAGGAAAATCATTAGAATAGTGTTGATTATTGCTATTATTGCAATTATTAGGCAAATCATCATTATAATTATCATTTTATAATCATTATCATAATTATTGTCCTAATTACTCTCATAAATATCATTATTATCGTCATGATTGATGGGGTTATCATCAAAATCATGATAATTAGCAGAATTATTGCTAAGATCATCATAATCATCCTTGAAGCTCGAAAAACGGGGTTTTCGACTCAGCTCTGCAAAGGCTGTATTTCACTAGATTTCGCCGGTTTTTCGACTTTTGAGATTTTTCTACTTTTAGCCTTTTTCTCATTATAGATGGGCTTTATAATGATAATTATCATCATTATTGTCATTATCATCATCATTATTATCATTACTGTCATTATCGCCCTAATCACCCTTCATATAGTCATTATAATAATCATCATCTTAATTATTAATGTCATTTTCATTATAACTATTTTAATAATGATAATGACAATAATGGTAATTCTGGTAATAATAACAATAATAATAAGGATTATAATAACAATAATTGCCGTGTTATAATTACTTTTATTATTATTTCTGTTATCATTGTCGTTATTATTATTAGGAAAATCATTAGAATAGTGTTGATTATTGCTATTATTGCAATTGTTAGGCAAATCATCATTATAATTATCATTGTATAATTGTTATCATAATTATTGTCCTAATTACTCGCATAATTATCATTATTATCGTCATTATTGTCATCATTGATGGGGCTATCATCATAATTAGCAGAATTATTGCTAAGATCATCATAATCATCCTTTAAGCTCGAAAAAAGGGGTTTTCGACTCATCTCTGCAAAGGCTGCATTTCGCTAGATTTCGCCAGTTTTTCGACTTTTAAGATTTTTCTACTTTTAGCCTTTTTCTTATTATAGATGGGCTTTATAATGATTATTATCATCATTATTGTCATTATCATCATTATTATCATTACTGTCATTATCGCCCTAATCACCCTTAATATAGTCATTATAATAACCATCATCTTAATTATTAGTGTCATTTTCATCATTATAATCATTTTAATAATGATAATGACAATAATGATAATTCTGGAAATAATAACAACAATAATAAGGATTATAATAACAATAATTGCCGTGTTATAATTACTTCTAATATTATTTCTGTTACAATTGTCGTTATTGTTATTAGGAAAATCATTAGAATAGTGTCGATTATTGCTATTATTGCAATTATTAAGCAAATCATAATTATAATTATCATTGTACAATTATTATCATAATTATTGTCTTACTCTCATAATTATCATTGTTATCGTCATGATTGATGGGGTTATCATCAAAATCATCATAATTAGCAGAATTATTGCTACGATCATCATAATCATCCTTTAAACTCGAAAATAGAGGGGTTTTCGTCTCATGTCTGCAAAGGCTGTATTTCGCTAGATTTCGCCGGTTTTTCGACTTCTTAGATTTTTCTACTTTTAGCCTTTTTTTCATTATAGATGGGCTTTCTAATGATAATTATCATTATTGTCATTATCGTCATCATTATTATCATTACTATCGCCCTCATCACCCTTGATATAGTCATAATAATCATCATCTTAATTATTAATGTCATTTTCATCATTATCATTATTTTAATAATGATAATGACAATAATGATAATTCTGGATATAATAACAACATTAATAAGGATTATAATAACAATAATAACCGTGTTATAATTACTTCTATTATTATTTCTGTTATCATTGTCGTTATTATTATTAGGAAAATCATTAGAATAGTGTTGATTATTGCTATTATTGCAATTATTAGGCAAATCATTATAATTATTATTGTATAATTATGATCATAATTATTGTCCTAATTGCTCTCATAATTATCATTATTATCGTCATTATTGTCATTATTGATGGGATTATCATCAAAATCATCATAATTAGCAGAATTATTGCTAAGATCATCATAATCATCCTTTAAACTCGAAAATAGGGGGTTTTCAACTCATCTCAAAAAAGGCAGAATTTCGCTAGATTTCGCCGGTTTTTAGACCTTTGATATTTTTCTACTTTTAGCCTTTTTCTCATTATAGATGGGCTTTATAATGATAATTATCATTATTGTCATTATCATCATTATTATCATTACTATCATTATCGCCCTAATCACCCTTGATATAGTCATTATAATAATCATCATCTTAATTATTAATGTCATTTTCATCATTATAATTATTTTAATAATGATAATGACACTAATGATAATTCTGGTAATAATAACAACAATAATAAGGATTATAATAACAATAATAGCCGTGTTATAATTACTTCCTTTATTATTTCTGTTATCATTGTCGTTATTATTATTAGGAAAATCATTAGAATAGTGTTGATTATTGCTATTATTGCAATTATTAGGCAAATCATTATAGTTATTATTTTATAATTATTATCATAATTATTGTCCTAATTGCTCTCATAATTATCATTATTATCGTCATTATTGTCATCATTGATTCGGTTATCATCAAAATCATGATAATTAGCAGAATTGTTGCTAAGATCATCATAATCATCCTTTAAACTAGGAAAATGAGGGTTTTCGACTCATCTCTCCAAAGGCTATAATTCGCTAGATTTCGCCGGTTTTCGACTTGAGATTTTTCTACTTTTAGCCTATTTCTTTTTATAGATGGGCTTTCTAACGATAATTATCATTATTGTCATTATCATCATCATTATTATCATTACTCTCATTATCGCCCTAATCACCCTTATTAGTCATTATAATATTCATCATCTTAATTATTAATGTCATTTTCATCATAATAATTGTTTTAATAATGATAATGACAATAATGATACTTGTGGAAATAATAACAACAATAATAAGTATTATAATAACAATAATAGCCGTGTTATAATTACTTCTATTTTTATTTCTGTTGCAATTGTCGTTATTATTATTAGGAAAATCATTAGAATAGTGTCGATTATTGCTATTATTGCAATTATTAGGCAAATCATCATTATAATTATTATTGTATAATCATTATCATAATTATTGTCCTAATTACTCTCATAATTATCATTATTATCGTCATGATTTATGGGGTTATCATCAAAATCATCATAATTAGCAGAATTGTTGCTAAGATCATCATTATCATCCTTTAAACTCTAAAAAAAGGGGTTTTCGACTCATCTCTCCAAAGGCTGAATTTCGCTAGATTTCGCCGGTTTTTCGACTTTTGAGATTTTTCTAGTTTTAGCCTTTTTCTCATTATAGATGGGCTTTATAGTGATAATTATCATTATTGTCATTATCATCATCATTATTATCATTACTGTCATTATCGCCCTAATCACCCTTGATATAGTCATTATAATAATCATCTTAATTAATAATGTCATTTTCATCATTATAATTATTTTGATAATGATAATGACACTAATGACAATTCTGGTAATAATAACAACAATAAAAAGGATTATAATAACAATACTAGCCGTGTTATAATTACTTTTATTATTATTTCTGTTATCATTGTCGTTATTATTATTAGGAAAATCATTAGAATAGTGTTGATTATTGCTATTATTGCAATTATTAGGCAAATCATTATAATTATTATTGGATAATTATGATCATAATTATTGTCCTTATTGCTCTCATAATTAACATTATTATCGTCATTATTGTCATTATTGATGGGGTTATCATCAAAATCATGATAATTAGCAGAATTATTGCTAAGATCATCATAATCATCCTTTAAACTCGAAAAAGGGGGGTTTTCGACTCATCTCTCCAAAGGCTGTATTTCGCTAGAATTCGCTGGTTTTTTGACTTTTAAGGTTTTTCAACTTTTAGTATTTTTCTTATTATAGATAGGCTTTATAATGATTATTATCATCATTATTGTCATTATCACCATCATTATTATCATTACTGTCATTATCGCCCTAATCACCCTTAATATAGTCATTATAATAATCATCATCTTAATTATTAATGTCATTTTCATCATTATAATTATTTTAATAATGATAATGACAATAATGATAATTGTGGAAATAATAACAACAATAATAAGGATTATAATAACAATAATAGCCGTATTAAAATTACTTCTATTTCTATTTCTGTTATCATTGTTATTATTATTAGGAAAATCATTAGAATAGTGTTGATTATTGCTATTATTGCAATTATTAGGCAAATCATCATTATAATTATCATTGTAGAATTATTATCATAATTATTGTTCTAATTACTCTCATAATTATCATTATTATCGTCATTATTGTCATTATTGATGGGGTTATCATCAAAATCATCATAATTTGCAGAATTCCTGCTAAGATCATCATAATCATCCTTTAAACTCGAAAATAGGGGGTTTTCGACTTATCTCTAAAAAGGCTGAATTTCGCTAGAATTCGCCGGTTTTTCGACTTTTGAGATTTTTCTACTTTTAGCCTTTTTCTCATTATAGATGGGCTTTATAATGATAATTATCATCATTATTGTCATTATCATCATCATTATTATCATTACTGTCATTATCGCCCTAATCACCTTTGATATAGTCATTATAATAATCATAATCATTATTGTATAATTATGATCATAATTATTGTCCTAATTGCTCTCATAATTATCATTATTATCGTCATTATTGTCATCATTGATTCGGTTATCATCAAAATCATCATAATTAGCAGAATTATTGCTAAGATCATCATAATCATCCTTTAAACTCGAAAAAGGGGGGTTTTCGACTCATCTCTACAAAGGCTGTATTTCGCTAGAATTCACCGGTTTTTCGACTTTTAGCCTTTTTCTCATTATAGATGGGCTTTATTATAATTATCATTATTGTCATTATCATAATCATTATTATCATTACTGTCATTATCGCCCTAATCACCCTTAATATAGTCATTATAATAATCAACTTAATTATTAATGTCATTTTCATCATTATCATTATTTTAATAATGATAATGACAATAATAATAATTCTGGAAATAATAACAACAATAATAAGGATTATAATAAGAATAATAGCCGTGTTATAATTACTGCTATAATTATTTCTGTTATAATTGTAGTTATTATTATTAGGAAAATCATTAGAATAGTGTTGATTATTGCTATTATTGCAATTATTGGGCAAATCATAATTATAATTATCATTGTATAATTATGATCATAATTATTGTCCTAATTGCTCTCATAATTATCATTATTATCGTCATTATTGTCATCATTGATTCGGTTATCATCAAAATCATGATGATTAGCAGAATTATTGGTAAGATCATCATAATCATCCTTTAAACTCGAAAAAGGGGGTTTTCGACACATCTCTCCAAAGGCTGTATTTCGCTAGAATTCGCCGGTTTTTCGACTTTTGAGATTTTTCTACTTATAGCCTTTTTCTCATTATAGATGGGCTTTATAATAATTATCATTATTGTCATTATCATAATCATTATTATCATTACTGTCATTATCGCCCTAATCACCCTTAATATAGTCATTATAATAATCATCATCTTAATTATCAATGTCATTTTCATCATTATAATTATTTTAATAATGATAATGACAATAATGATAATTCTGGAAATAATAACAACAATAATAAGGATTATAATAACAATAATAGCCGTGTTATAATTACTGCTACAATTATTTCTGTTATCATTGTCGTTATTATTATTAGGAAAATCATTAGAATAGTGTCGATTATTACTATTATTGCAATTATTAGGCAAATCATCATTATATTTATCATTGTATAATTATTATCATAATTATTGCCCTACTTACACTCATGACTTTGATTATTATCGTCATTATTGTCGTTATTGATGGGGTTATCATCATAATTAGCAGAATTATTGCTAAGATCATCATAATCATCCTTTAAACTCGAAAAAAGGAGTTTTCGACTCATCTCTACAAAGGCTGCATTTCGTTAGATTTCGCCATTTTTTCGACTTTTAAGATTTTTCTACTTTTAGCCTTTTTCTCATTATAGATGGGCTTTATAATGATAATTATCATCATTATTGTCATTATCACCATCATTATTATCATTACTGTCATTATCGCCCTAATCACCCTTAATAGTCATTATAATAATCATCTTAATTATTAATGTCATTTTCCTCATTATAATTGTTTTAATAATGATAAGGACAATAATGATAATTCTGGATATAACAACAATAATAAGGATTATAATAAATATAATTGCCGTCTTATAAATACTTCTATTATTATTTCTGTTACAATTGTCGTTATTATTATTAGGAAAATCATTAGAATAGTGTCGACTATTGCTATTATTGCAATTATTAGGCAAATCATCATTATAATTATCATTGTATAATCATTATCATAATTATTGTCCTAATTACTCTCATAATTATCATTATTATCGTCATTATTGATGGGGTTATCATCAAAATCATCATAATTAGCAGAATTATTGCTAAGATCATTACTATCATCCTTTCAACTCGAAAAAGGGGGTTTTCGACTCATCTCTCCAAAGGCTGAATTTCGCTAGATTTCGCCGGTTTTTCGACTTTTCAGATTTTTCTAGTTTTAGCCTTTTTCTCATTATAGATGGGCTTTATAATGATAATTATCATTATTGTCATTATCATCATCATTATTATCATTACTGTCATTATCGCCCTAATCACCCTTATTATAGTCATTATAATAATTATCATCTTTATTAATGTCATTTTCATCATTATAATTATTTTGATAATGATAATGACTAATGACAATTCTGGTAATAATATCAACAATAAAAAGGATTATAATAACAATACTAGCCGTGTTATAATTCTATTATTATCTCTGTTATCATTGTCGTTATTATTATTAGGAAAATCATTAGAATAGTGTGGATTATTGCTATTATTGCAATTATTAGGCAAATCATTATAATTATTATTGGATAATTATGATCATAATTATTGTCCTAATTGCTCTCATAATTATCATTATTATCGTCATTATTGTCATTATTGATGGGGTTATCATCAAAATCATGATAATTAGCAGAATTATTGCTAAGATCATCATAATCATCCTTTAAACTCGAAAAAGGGGGGTTTTCGACTCATCTCTCCAAAGGCTGTATTTCGCTAGAATTCGCTGGTTTTTCGACTTTTAAGATTTTTCAACTTTTAGCATTTTTCTTATTATAGATAGGCTTTATAATGATTATTATCATCATTATTGTCATTATTATCATCATTATTATCATTACTGTCATTATCGCCCTAATCACCCTTAATATAGTCATTATAATAATCATCATCTTAATTATTAATGTCATTTTCATCATTATAATTATTTTAATAATGATAATGACAATAATGATAATTGTGGAAATAATAACAACAATAATAAGGATTATAATAACAATAATAGCCGTATTAAAATTACTTCTATTTTTATTTCTGTTATCATTGTTTTTATTATTAGGAAAATCATTAGAATAGTGTTGATTATTGCTATTATTGCAATTATTAGGCAAATCATCATTATAATTATCATTGTATAATTATTATCATAATTATTGTCCTAATTACTCTCATAATTATCATTATTATCGTCATTATTGTCATTATTGATGGGGTTATCATCAAAATCATCATAATTAGCAGAATTCCTGCTAAGATCATCATAATCATCCTTTAAACTCGAAAATAGGGGGTTTTCGACTTATCTCTAAAAAGGCTGAATTTCGCTTGATTTCGCCGGTTTTTCGACTTTTGAGATTTTTCTACTTTTAGCCTTTTTCTCATTATAGATGGGCTTTATAATGATAATCATCATCATTATTGTCATTATCATCATCATTATTATCATTACTGTCATTATCGCCCTAATCACCCTTGATATAGTCATTATAATAATCATAATCATTATTGTATAATTATGATCATAATTATTGTCCTAATTGCTCTCATAATTATCATTATTATCGTCATCATTGTCATCAATGATTCGGTTATCATCAAAATCATGATAATTAGAAGAATTATTGCTAAGATCTTCATAATGATCCTTTAAACTCGAAAAAGGGGGGTTTTCGACTCATCTCTCCAAAGGCTGTATTTCGCTAGATTTCGCCGGTTTTTCGACTTTTGGGATTTTTCAACTTTTAGCCTTTTTCTCATTATAGATGGGCTTTATAATAATCATCATTATTGTCATTATCATAATCATTATTATCATTACTGTCATTATCGCCCTAATCACCCTTAATATAGTCATTATAATAATCATCAACTTAATTATTAATGTCATTTTCATCATTAACATTATTTTAATAATGATAATGACAATAATGATAATTCTGGAAATAATAACAACAATAATAAGGATTATAATAACAATAATTTCCGTGTTATAATTACTTCTATTATTACTTCTGTTACAATTGTCGTTATTATTATTAGGAAAATCATTAGAATAGTGTTGATTATTGCTATTATTGCAATTATTAGGCAAATCATCATTATAATTATCATTTTATAATCATTATCATAATTATTGTCCTAATTACTCTCATGAATATCATTATTATCGTCATGATTGATGGGGTTATCATCAAAATCATGATAATTAGCAGAATTATTGCTACGATCATCATAATCATCCTTGAAGCTCGAAAAACGGGGTTTTCGACTCAGCTCTGCAAAGGCTGTATTTCACTAGATTTCGCCGGTTTTTCGACTTTTGAGATTTTTCTACTTTTAGCCTTTTTCTCATTATAGATGGGCTTTATAATGATAATTATCATCATTATTGTCATTATCATCATCATTATTATCATTACTGTCATTATCGCCCTAATCACCCTTCATATAGTCATTATAATAATCATCATCTTAATTATTAATGTCATTTTCATTATAACTATTTTAATAATGATAATGACAATAATGGTAATTCTGGTAATAATAACAATAATAATAAGGATTATAATAACAATAATTGCCGTGTTATAATTACTTTTATTATTATTTCTGTTATCATTGTCGTTATTATTATTAGGAAAATCATTAGAATAGTGTTGATTATTGCTATTATTGCAATTGTTAGGCAAATCATCATTATAATTATCATTGTATAATTGTTATCATAATTATTGTCCTAATTACTCGCATAATTATCATTATTATCGTCATTATTGTCATCATTGATGGGGCTATCATCATAATTAGCAGAATTATTGCTAAGATCATCATAATCATCCTTTAAGCTCGAAAAAAGGGGTTTTCGACTCATCTCTGCAAAGGCTGCATTTCGCTAGATTTCGCCAGTTTTTCGACTTTTAAGATTTTTCTACTTTTAGCCTTTTTCTTATTATAGATGGGCTTTATAATGATTATTATCATCATTATTGTCATTATCATCATTATTATCATTACTGTCATTATCGCCCTAATCACCCTTAATATAGTCATTATAATAACCATCATCTTAATTATTAATGTCATTTTCATCATTATAATCATTTTAATAATGATAATGACAATAATGATAATTCTGGAAATAATAACAACAATAATAAGGATTATAATAACAATAATTGCCGTGTTATAATTACTTCTAATATTATTTCTGTTACAATTGTCGTTATTATTATTAGGAAAATCATTAGAATAGTGTCGATTATTGCTATTATTGCAATTATTAAGCAAATCATCATTATAATTATCATTGTATAATTATTATCATAATTATTGTCTTACTCTCATAATTATCATTGTTATCGTCATGATTGATGGGGTTATCATCAAAATCATCATAATTAGCAGAATTATTGCTACGATCATCATAATCATCCTTTAAACTCGAAAATAGAGGGGTTTTCGTCTCATGTCTGCAAAGGCTGTATTTCGCTAGATTTCGCCGGTTTTTCGACTTCTTAGATTTTTCTACTTTTAGCCTTTTTTTCATTATAGATGGGCTTTCTAATGATAATTATCATTATTGTCATTATCATCATCATTATTATCATTACTATCGCCCTCATCACCCTTGATATAGTCATAATAATCATCATCTTAATTATTAATGTCATTTTCATCATTATAATTATTTTAATAATGATAATGACAATAATGATAATTCTGGATATAATAACAACAATAATAAGGATTATAATAACAATAATAACCGTGTTATAATTACTTCTATTATTATTTCTGTTATCATTGTCGTTATTATTATTAGGAAAATCATTAGAATAGTGTTGATTATTGCTATTATTGCAATTATTAGGCAAATCATTATAATTATTATTGTATAATTATGATCATAATTATTGTCCTAATTGCTCTCATAATTATCATTATTATCGTCATTATTGTCATTATTGATGGGATTATCATCAAAATCATCATAATTAGCAGAATTATTGCTAAGATCATCATAATCATCCTTTAAACTCGAAAATAGGGGGTTTTCAACTCATCTCAAAAAAGGCTGAATTTCGCTAGATTTCGCCGGTTTTTCGACTTTTGAGATTTTTCTACTTTTAGCCTTTTTCTCATTATAGATGGGCTTTATAATGATAATTATCATTATTGTCATTATCATCATCATTATTATCATTACTATCATTATCGCCCTAATCACCCTTGATATAGTCATTATAATAATCATCATCTTAATTATTAATGTCATTTTCATCATTATAATTATTTTAATAATGATAATGACACTAATGATAATTCTGGTAATAATAACAACAATAATAAGGATTATAATAACAATAATAGCCGTGTTATAATTACTTCCTTTATTATTTCTGTTATCATTGTCGTTATTATTATTAGGAAAATCATTAGAATAGTGTTGATTATTGCTATTATTGCAATTATTAGGCAAATCATTATAGTTATTATTTTATAATTATTATCATAATTATTGTCCTAATTGCTCTCATAATTATCATTATTATCGTCATTATTGTCATCATTGATTCGGTTATCATCAAAATCATGATAATTAGCAGAATTGTTGCTAAGATCATCATAATCATCCTTTAAACTAGGAAAATGAGGGTTTTCGACTCATCTCTCCAAAGGCTATAATTCGCTAGATTTCGCCGGTTTTTCGACTTGAGATTTTTCTACTTTTAGCCTATTTCTTTTTATAGATGGGCTTTCTAACGATAATTATCATTATTGTCATTATCATCATCATTATTATCATTACTGTCATTATCGCCCTAATCACCCTTATTAGTCATTATAATATTCATCATCTTAATTATTAATGTCATTTTCATCATTATAATTGTTTTAATAATGATAATGACAATAATGATAATTGTGGAAATAATAACAACAATAATAAGTATTATAATAACAATAATAGCCGTGTTATAATTACTTCTATTTTTATTTCTGTTGCAATTGTCGTTATTATTATTAGGAAAATCATTAGAATAGTGTCGATTATTGCTATTATTGCAATTATTAGGCAAATCATCATTATAATTATTATTGTATAATTATTATCATAATTATTGTCCTAATTACTCTCATAATTATCATTATTATCGTCATGATTGATGGGGTTATCATCAAAATCATCATAATTAGCAGAATTGTTGCTAAGATCATCATTATCATCCTTTAAACTCTAAAAAAGGGGTTTTCGACTCATCTCTCCAAAGGCTGAATTTCGCTAGATTTCGCCGGTTTTTCGACTTTTGAGATTTTTCTAGTTTTAGCCTTTTTCTCATTATAGATGGGCTTTATAATGATAATTATCATTATTGTCATTATCATCATCATTCTTATCATTACTGTCATTATCGCCCTAATCACCCTTGATATAGTCATTATAATAATCATCTTAATTAATAATGTCATTTTCATCATTATAATTATTTTGATAATGATAATGACACTAATGACAATTCTGGTAATAATAACAACAATAAAAAGGATTATAATAACAATACTAGCCGTGTTATAATTACTTTTATTATTATTTCTGTTATCATTGTCGTTATTATTATTAGGAAAATCATTAGAATAGTGTTGATTATTGCTATTATTGCAATTATTAGGCAAATCATTATAATTATTATTGGATAATTATGATCATAATTATTGTCCTAATTGCTCTCATAATTATCATTATTATCGTCATTATTGTCATTATTGATGGGGTTATCATCAAAATCATGATAATTAGCAGAATTATTGCTAAGATCATCATAATCATCCTTTAAACTCGAAAAAGGGGGGTTTTCGACTCATCTCTCCAAAGGCTGTATTTCGCTAGAATTCGCTGGTTTTTTGACTTTTAAGGTTTTTCAACTTTTAGCATTTTTCTTATTATAGATAGGCTTTATAATGATTATTATCATCATTATTGTCATTATCACCATCATTATTATCATTACTGTCATTATCGCCCTAATCACCCTTAATATAGTCATTATAATAATCATCATCTTAATTATTAATGTCATTTTCATCATTATAATTATTTTAATAATGATAATGACAATAATGATAATTGTGGAAATAATAACAACAATAATAAGGATTATAATAACAATAATAGCCGTATTAAAATTACTTCTATTTTTATTTCTGTTATCATTGTTATTATTATTAGGAAAATCATTAGAATAGTGTTGATTATTGCTATTATTGCAATTATTAGGCAAATCATCATTATAATTATCATTGTAGAATTATTATCATAATTATTGTTCTAATTACTCTCATAATTATCATTATTATCGTCATTATTGTCATTATTGATGGGGTTATCATCAAAATCATCATAATTAGCAGAATTCCTGCTAAGATCATCATAATCATCCTTTAAACTCGAAAATAGGGGGTTTTCGACTTATCTCTAAAAAGGCTGAATTTCGCTAGATTTCGCCGGTTTTTCGACTTTTGAGATTTTTCTACTTTTAGCCTTTTTCTCATTATAGATGGGCTTTATAATGATAATTATCATCATTATTGTCATTATCATCATCATTATTATCATTACTGTCATTATCGCCCTAATCACCCTTAATATAGTCATTATAATAATCAACTTAATTATTAATGTCATTTTCATCATTATCATTATTTTAATAATGATAATGACAATAATAATAATTCTGGAAATAATAACAACAATAATAAGGATTATAATAAGAATAATAGCCGTGTTATAATTACTGCTATAATTATTTCTGTTATCATTGTAGTTATTATTATTAGGAAAATCATTAGAATAGTGTTGATTATTGCTATTATTGCAATTATTGGGCAAATCATAATTATAATTATCATTGTATAATTATGATCATAATTATTGTCCTAATTGCTCTCATAATTATCATTATTATCGTCATTATTGTCATCATTGATTCGGTTATCATCAAAATCATGATGATTAGCAGAATTATTGCTAAGATCATCATAATCATCCTTTAAACTCGAAAAAGGGGGTTTTCGACACATCTCTCCAAAGGCTGTATTTCGCTAGAATTCGCCGGTTTTTCGACTTTTGAGATTTTTCTACTTTTAGCCTTTTTCTCATTATAGATGGGCTTTATAATAATTATCATTATTGTCATTATCATAATCATTATTATCATTACTGTCATTATCGCCCTAATCACCCTTAATATAGTCATTATAATAATCATCATCTTAATTATTAATGTCATTTTCATCATTATAATTATTTTAATAATGATAATGACAATAATGATAATTCTGGAAATAATAACAACAATAATAAGGATTATAATAACAATAATAGCCGTGTTATAATTACTGCTACAATTATTTCTGTTATCATTGTCGTTATTATTATTAGGAAAATCATTAGAATAGTGTCGATTATTACTATTATTGCAATTATTAGGCAAATCATCATTATATTTATCATTGTATAATTATTATCATAATTATTGCCCTACTTACACTCATGACTTTGATTATTATCGTCATTATTGTCGTTATTGATGGGGTTATCATCATAATTAGCAGAATTATTGCTAAGATCATCATAATCATCCTTTAAACTCGAAAAAAGGAGTTTTCGACTCATCTCTACAAAGGCTGCATTTCGTTAGATTTCGCCATTTTTTCGACTTTTAAGATTTTTCTACTTTTAGCCTTTTTCTCATTATAGATGGGCTTTATAATGATAATTATCATCATTATTGTCATTATCACCATCATTATTATCATTACTGTCATTATCGCCCTAATCACCCTTAATAGTCATTATAATAATCATCTTAATTATTAATGTCATTTTCCTCATTATAATTGTTTTAATAATGATAAGGACAATAATGATAATTCTGGATATAACAACAATAATAAGGATTATAATAAATATAATTGCCGTCTTATAAATACTTCTATTATTATTTCTGTTACAATTGTCGTTATTATTATTAGGAAAATCATTAGAATAGTGTCGACTATTGCTATTATTGCAATTATTAGGCAAATCATCATTATAATTATCATTGTATAATCATTATCATAATTATTGTCCTAATTACTCTCATAATTATCATTATTATCGTCATTATTGATGGGGTTATCATCAAAATCATCATAATTAGCAGAATTATTGCTAAGATCATTATTATCATCCTTTAAACTCGAAAAAAGGGGTTTTCGACTCATCTCTCCAAAGGCTGAATTTCGCTAGATTTCGCCGGTTTTTCGACTTTTCAGATTTTTCTACTTTTAGCCTTTTTCTCATTATAGATGGGCTTTATAATGATAATTATCATTATTGTCATTATCATCATCATTATTATCATTACTGTCATTATCGCCCTAATCACCCTTGATATAGTCATTATAATAATTATCATCTTAATTATTAATGTCATTTTCATCATTATAATTATTTTGATAATGATAATGACTAATGACAATTCTGGTAATAATATCAACAATAAAAAGGATTATAATAACAATACTAGCCGTGTTATAATTCTATTATTATCTCTGTTATCATTGTCGTTATTATTATTAGGAAAATCATTAGAATAGTGTGGATTATTGCTATTATTGCAATTATTAGGCAAATCATTATAATTATTATTGGATAATTATGATCATAATTATTGTCCTAATTGCTCTCATAATTATCATTATTATCGTCATTATTGTCATTATTGATGGGGTTATCATCAAAATCATGATAATTAGCAGAATTATTGCTAAGATCATCATAATCATCCTTTAAACTCGAAAAAGGGGGGTTTTCGACTCATCTCTCCAAAGGCTGTATTTCGCTAGAATTCGCTGGTTTTTCGACTTTTAAGATTTTTCAACTTTTAGCATTTTTCTTATTATAGATAGGCTTTATAATGATTATTATCATCATTATTGTCATTATTATCATCATTATTATCATTACTGTCATTATCGCCCTAATCACCCTTAATATAGTCATTATAATAATCATCATCTTAATTATTAATGTCATTTTCATCATGATAATTATTTTAATAATGATAATGACAATAATGATAATTGTGGAAATAATAACAACAATAATAAGGATTATAATAACAATAATAGCCGTATTAAAATTACTTCTATTTTTATTTCTGTTATCATTGTTATTATTATTAGGAAAATCATTAGAATAGTGTTGATTATTGCTATTATTGCAATTATTAGGCAAATCATCATTATAATTATCATAGTATAATTATTATCATAATTATTGTCCTAATTACTCTCATAATTATCATTATTATCGTCATTATTGTCATTATTGATGGGGTTATCATCAAAATCATCATAATTAGCAGAATTCCTGCTAAGATCATCATAATCATCCTTTAAACTCGAAAATAGGGGGTTTTCGACTTATCTCTAAAAAGGCTGAATTTCGCTAGATTTCGCCGGTTTTTCGACTTTTGAGATTTTTCTACTTTTAGCCTTTTTCTCATTATAGATGGGCTTTATAATGATAATTATCATCATTATTGTCATTATCATCATCATTATTATCATTACTGTCATTATCGCCCTAATCACCCTTAATATAGTCATTATAATAATCATCTTAATTATTAATGTCATTTTCATCATTATAATTTTGATAATGATAATGACAATAATGATAATTCTGGAAATAATAACAACAATAATAAGGATTATAATAACAATAATTGCCGTGTTATAATTACTTCTATTATTACTTCTGTTACAATTGTCGTTATTATTATTAGGAAAATCATTAGAATAGTGTCGATTATTGCTATTATTGCAATTATTAGGCAAATCATCATTATAATTATCATTGTATAATCATTATCATAATTATTGTCCTAATTACTCTCATAATTATCATTATTATCGTCATTATTGTCATCATTGATTCGGTTATCATCAAAATCATCATAATTAGCAGAATTATTGCTAAGATCATCATAATCATCCTTTAAACTCGAAAAAGGGGGTTTTCGACTCATCTCTCCAAAGGCTGTATTTCGCTAGATTTCGCCGGTTTTTCGACTTTTGAGATTTTTCTACTTTTAGCCTTTTTCTCATTATAGATGGGCTTTATAATGATAATTATCATCATTATTGTCATTATCATCATCATTATTATCATTACTGTCATTATCGCCCTAATCACCCTTAATATAGTCATTATAATAATCATCATCTTAATTATTAATGTCATTTTCATCATTATAATTATTTTAATAATGATAATGACAATAATGATAATTCTGGTAATAATAACAACAATAATAAGGATTATAATAACAATAATTGCCGTGTTATAATTACTTCTATTATTATTTCTGTTATCATTGTCGTTATTATTATTAGGAAAATCATTAGAATAGTGTTGATTATTGCTATTATTGCAATTATTAGGCAAATCATCATTATAATTATCATTGTATAATTATTATCATAATTATTGTCCTAATTACTCTCATAATTATCATTATTATCGTCATTATTGTCATTATTGATGGGGTTATCATCAAAATCATGATAATTAGCAGAATTATTGCTAAGATCATCATAATCATCCTTTAAACTCGAAAAAGGGGGGTTTTCGACTCATCTCTGCAAAGGCTGTATTTCGCTAGATTTCGCCAGTTTTTCGACTTTTAAGATTTTTCTACTTTTAGCCTTTTTCTTATTATAGATGGGCTTTATAATGATAATTATCATCATTATTGTCATTATCATCATCATTATTATCATTACTGTCATTATCGCCCTAATCACCCTTAATATAGTCATTATAATAATCATCATCTTAATTATTAATGTCATTTTCATCATTATAATTATTTTAATAATGATAATGACAATAATGATAATTCTGGAAATAATAACAACAATAATAAGGATTATAATAACAATAATTGCCGTGTTATAATTACTTCTATTATTATTTCTGTTATCATTGTCGTTATTATTATTAGGAAAATCATTAGAATAGTGTTGATTATTGCTATTATTGCAATTATTAGGCAAATCATCATTATAATTATCATTGTATAATTATTATCATAATTATTGTCCTAATTACTCTCATAATTATCATTATTATCGTCATTATTGTCATTATTGATGGGGTTATCATCAAAATCATCATAATTAGCAGAATTATTGCTAAGATCATCATAATCATCCTTTAAACTCGAAAAAAGGGTTTTTCGACTCATCTCTCCAAAGGCTGTATTTCGCTAGATTTCGCCGGTTTTTCGACTTATAGATTTTTCTACTTTTAGCCTTTTTCTCATTATAGATGGGCTTTATAATGATAATTATCATCATTATTGTCATTATCATCATCATTATTATCATTACTGTCATTATCGCCCTAATCACCCTTAATATAGTCATTATAATAATCATCATCTTAATTATTAATGTCATTTTCATCATTATAATTATTTTAATAATGATAATGACAATAATGATAATTCTGGAAATAATAACAACAATAATAAGGATTATAATAACAATAATAGCCGTGTTATAATTACTTCTATTATTATTTCTGTTATCATTGTCGTTATTATTATTAGGAAAATCATTAGAATAGTGTTGATTATTGCTATTATTGCAATTATTAGGCAAATCATCATTATAATTATCATTGTATAATTATTATCATAATTATTGTCCTAATTACTCTCATAATTATCATTATTATCGTCATTATTGTCATTATTGATGGGGTTATCATCAAAATCATCATAATTAGCAGAATTATTGCTAAGATCATCATAATCATCCTTTAAACTCGAATAAAGGGGGTTTTCGACTCATCTCTGCAAAGGCTGTATTTCGCTAGATTTCGCCGTTTTTTCGACTTTTGAGATTTTTCTACTTTTAGCCTTTTTCTCATTATAGATGGGCTTTATAATGATAATTATCATTATTGTCATTATCATCATCATTATTATCATTACTGTCATTATCGCCCTAATCACCCTTAATATAGTCATTATAATAATCATCATCTTAATTATTAATGTCATTTTCATCATTATAATTATTTTAATAATGATAATGACAATAATGATAATTCTGGTAATAATAACAACAATAATAAGGATTATAATAACAATAATAGCCGTGTTATAATTACTTCTATTATTATTTCTGTTATCATTGTCGTTATTATTATTAGGAAAATCATTAGAATAGTGTTGATTATTGCTATTATTGCAATTATTAGGCAAATCATCATTATAATTATCATTGTATAATTATTATCATAATTATTGTCCTAATTACTCTCATAATTATCATTATTATCGTCATTATTGTCATCATTGATTCGGTTATCATCAAAATCATGATAATTAGCAGAATTATTGCTAAGATCATCATAATCATCCTTTAAACTCGAAAAAGGGGGGTTTTCGACTCATCTCTCCAAAGGCTGTATTTCGCTAGATTTCGCCGGTTTTTCGACTTTTGAGATTTTTCTACTTTTAGCCTTTTTCTTATTATAGATGGGCTTTATAATGATAATTATCATTATTGTCATTATCATCATCATTATTATCATTACTGTCATTATCGCCCTAATCACCCTTAATATAGTCATTATAATAATCATCATCTTAATTATTAATGTCATTTTCATCATTATAATTATTTTAATAATGATAATGACAATAATGATAATTCTGGAAATAATAACAACAATAATAAGGATTATAATAACAATAATAGCCGTATTAAAATTACTTCTATTTTTATTTCTGTTATCATTGTCGTTATTATTATTAGGAAAATCATTAGAATAGTGTTGATTATTGCTATTATTGCAATTATTAGGCAAATCATCATTATAATTATCATTGTATAATTATTATCATAATTATTGTCCTAATTACTCTCATAATTATCATTATTATCGTCATTATTGTCATTATTGATGGGGTTATCATCAAAATCATCATAATTAGCAGAATTATTGCTAAGATCATCATAATCATCCTTTAAACTCGAAAAAAGGGGGTTTTCGACTCATCTCTCCAAAGGCTGTATTTCGCTAGATTTCGCCGGTTTTTCGACTTTTGAGATTTTTCTACTTTTAGCCTTTTTCTCATTATAGATGGGCTTTATAATGATAATTATCATTATTGTCATTATCATCATCATTATTATCATTACTGTCATTATCGCCCTAATCACCCTTAATATAGTCATTATAATAATCATCATCTTAATTATTAATGTCATTTTCATCATTATAATTATTTTAATAATGATAATGACAATAATGATAATTCTGGTAATAATAACAACAATAATAAGGATTATAATAACAATACTAGCCGTGTTATAATTACTTCTATTATTATTTCTGTTATCATTGTCGTTATTATTATTAGGAAAATCATTAGAATAGTGTTGATTATTGCTATTATTGCAATTATTAGGCAAATCATTATAATTATTATTGTATAATTATGATCATAATTATTGTCCTAATTGCTCTCATAATTATCATTATTATCGTCATTATTGTCATCATTGATTCGGTTATCATCAAAATCATGATAATTAGCAGAATTATTGCTAAGATCATCATAATCATCCTTTAAACTCGAAAAAGGGGGGTTTTCGACTCATCTCTCCAAAGGCTGTATTTCGCTAGATTTCGCCGGTTTTTCGACTTTTGGGATTTTTCTACTTTTAGCCTTTTTCTTATTATAGATGGGCTTTATAATGATAATTATCATCATTATTGTCATTATCATCATCATTATTATCATTACTGTCATTATCGCCCTAATCACCCTTAATATAGTCATTATAATAATCATCATCTTAATTATTAATGTCATTTTCATCATTATAATTATTTTAATAATGATAATGACAATAATGATAATTCTGGAAATAATAACAACAATAATAAGGATTATAATAACAATAATAGCCGTATTAAAATTACTTCTATTATTATTTCTGTTATCATTGTCGTTATTATTATTAGGAAAATCATTAGAATAGTGTTGATTATTGCTATTATTGCAATTATTAGGCAAATCATCATTATAATTATCATTGTATAATTATTATCATAATTATTGTCCTAATTACTCTCATAATTATCATTATTATCGTCATTATTGTCATTATTGAATGGGTTATCATCAAAATCATCATAATTAGCAGAATTATTGCTAAGATCATCATAATCATCCTTTAAACTCGAAAAAAGGGGTTTTCGACTCATCTCTGCAAAGGCTGTATTTCGCTAGATTTCGCCGGTTTTTCGACTTTTGAGATTTTTCTACTTTTAGCCTTTTTCTCATTATAGATGGGCTTTATAATGATAATTATCATCATTATTGTCATTATCATCATCATTATTATCATTACTGTCATTATCGCCCTAATCACCCTTAATATAGTCATTATAATAATCATCTTAATTATTAATGTCATTTTCATCATTATAATTATTTTAATAATGATAATGACAATAATGATAATTCTGGAAATAATAACAACAATAATAAGGATTATAATAACAATAATTGCCGTGTTATAATTACTTCTATTATTATTTCTGTTATCATTGTCGTTATTATTATTAGGAAAATCATTAGAATAGTGTTGATTATTGCTATTATTGCAATTATTAGGCAAATCATCATTATAATTATCATTGTATAATTATTATCATAATTATTGTC